>NW_010420519.1:0-15082 GCF_000710305.1 Buceros rhinoceros silvestris | reverse complement strand
CTTCCTGCTGCAGAAAGACCAACCAAACCCGCTCCTCATCGGAACGTAGGAGTGGAGAGCGCCCGACCGGTACAGCCCCAACATCTGCAAGCAGCAGTTTCTAGAGCGGAAGGTTGTTTTCCCCCCTCCAGGGCAGCAGAGGCTGGTGGCACCGATGCGTTATTTCTGTTTGAGCGTTATTTCGCATAACATTTATGTGTGGTATCAAATTTGAAATGATGGTGACCACATCACTTTGTAGTTCCAGGTCTGTCTCTCCACTGCAGCTGTAATCCAGACCTCTCTACGGTTACGGGTCATCTCCTCAGAATCCCCGATAGCTGAAGATGGATATGAAGCGTGTGAAGGACTATATCTACTGGCTGTACTACCAGTACCTGCTGGTCACCTGCAGCTATGTGCTGGAGCCCTGGGAACGCTCCATGTTCCACACCATCACCGTGACTGTCTTCGCTATGGTGGTGTATACGGCTTACGTCTTTGTCCCCATTCACGTCCGCCTGGCTTTCCAGTTCTTCTCCCAGATATTTGGAGGCCAGCCCGAGAGCACCGTTTCCATCATGAACTGAACCTCCCCGAGCAGTGATTAGCAGCTATTGCAACGTGTGAAATGCAACGTCGTCTTCAATTTTGTGTATTTATTCTGAAGCAGTTTTGCAGTTGTAAAATACCATTTTCTTGTACAAAACATGGCTCAACTACCCTAGCTGGAGACCGGAGTAACACACTGCCTGCAGCTGCACGTCCAATGAAACCCAGGCCGGCTTTTGTTGCGTGACAATGAAACACATCCCCCAGAACATCACGTGTACCTGATGTTCAACCAGCTCCCACCTTCAGCACCCTAATTTAATGACACTGGCACCTATGAAATGGCAAAGACTGTTGATGACAGCTGGGAGAAGGGGACCCTTGCTCATCAGGCACGGGGATGTTCTGCCAGCAGAGAGCAGCGGCAAAACATGACCCGGGTTAAAGAATTAAGGAGATAAGTAAAATACACCGAGATTTAACTAGTACCTGTCTGGTTACTGACTTCTGCTTTTTAATGGAGAGAAAGGGAATTAGCAGAGAAAGTCACAGGAGTACAAACTTGAATCCCACTTTTCGCATCAGAGTTGCTGCATCTGATCTTAGATGGTCTAAGATAGTAAAAAAAAAAAAAAAATTCTGTAGGTAATCTTGCAGTTTTCTGAAAATGCCAGAAAGAAACAGCCCTGGCTCTGTTTCAGTGCCCTCCTGCCGCTTTTGCTAAAACCCGAGACATATTTTCCTTCTGCTCCCGTTCACCAAGGCCAGCAAAGTGCATGTCTGCCGCAGAGGAAGACAATCCAGCAAACAGAGTGGAAGTAATATTTTAATAACTGCAGGGAAGCGATCTCCGTTCTCAAGAAGAAATTAGAGTTGTTATAACTGCCTGTGGGGGCTTTCTGGAAGGTTTGTTTGCTTTTCACTACACCTAAATCCCATGGCAAAGCCAAATCGTAAGTCACAGCTCTACAGTGGTGTGTCAACAGCTGGTGCTGCTATTATTAGAAGAGAGAGGTGCAAAATGTAAATAGCTTCCCAATGATGCTGGCACAGTCAGAGGATTAAAAAAACCCTCTTCATTTCTTTACCAAGCTGCAGTGGGGTCCTGCATGCTTGAAAGAACACAGATGGATTGGAAACTAAGACGTGTTGAACAGATCTGAACCTGTGTATGCATTTTTTTTCAGGAAAAAATAAAATTTTATTCTTCAGAAAGAACACTTCAGTGCATGACTCGGCTCTGACTGCGTTTTCAATTTGTCCAGAAATGCCCTGGGAGCGTGTGGGCCAGGCTGACACCATGGCAGACTCTTTTGTGGTGAATGTTTTGGGTTAAGGTTTAGAGCCCCGTAAATGGATCCATGTGAGGACTGCCATGTTCATCCTCATCAGTGCTGCAGCCCAAGACCTCTCCTCTCTCTGATGGTGGAGACGGAAAAAAAAAACAAAACAGAAAAAAACCCCAAACCCAGAAACTTCACTGGGGATCCTGCTCCGCAGAGCAGTTCACAAGGTCCTGAAGACCTTGCAGTAATGAACAAAGCTCTGGAGGGGATGGAAAATGTCAAGTACCTGGGAAAATTTCCAGGAAAGCCATCTATAGGATAGAATAAAAGTAACATTCCGTATGCTGGAGGTGAAAAAATGAAAATCTTTGCCCAGCAATTTAGTGCTTGAACCAAAAATCCTTCCCAATAGCCCATCCTCAAAAGATTCCCCTCTTCAACTAGATAATGTGATGATGAAACTGCCACGACATCTCCTCACCTTATTTTTTCATTTCTCAGAAAGGTTATTTGTTCCCAGTGGCATCAAACAGCACTGACCTGCTTTTAGGAGCAGGAGGAAAAACACTTTCCTGCAGGTATGCAAAGGCTGGGTCTGGTTTCTCAAGAACACACCTCCCACTATACTGCTGCTATTTAAACATTTAACTTAATGCTGCTATTAACATTTAACTGAGCAAAGAGCACAAGCAAACGGCTGTGTCAGGACGAGGGAACTTCCAGGGACCTCTCACGGGAGGGGGGATTCCTGTAAGCACTTCTCTTCCTTATTATTCCTGTTACCTTTGATTAGCTTTGCAGGAGGTGCTCAGAAGATGGAGGAAAACGGCAGCAGTTTCTCTTCAGGAGGGTTCCTGCAGCCGTACTTCAGTGCAAATGCTTTTTTTAATGCACATTCTTCAGCTTCTTTACTAAACTTTAAAGTTTGGGGGCAAGAGGGATTCACCAGAAAGGAAAGAGAGAGCTGAAAATAACCTCGCTCTGCTAAAAAGCCTTTTGAGATTTTTCCAGCCCTTTTCATTTCTCCTTCCTACTAGAAAAGCTGAAATAACTCAAGCTACTTAATAGTCATAATTAGCGGGTTCCAGCAGGAGATTTTGAAGCGTTTTTGGCACACAGCAGTGAATAGAAACATTTTTTTTTTCCCTGTCTGAAAGAGAGAGGAGGTGGGAAACCACATTCGACAGCTTGAGCCCCCAGCACAGTTCAGGAAAGTCTGCTCCAGCTTTGAAAGCCTCTAGATGAAGCCGTTCACAGCAGAGGGAGCGAGCTGTTCCCAGGCTCAGGCTGCACACCAGCGTGGAAGCACCATGTGCCGCAACAGCACCAAGCCGTAGGAGGAGGGTGGCATTTCGGAGGGCTGCCAGTAATGCCAGCAGACGGCTCAGAACACGCAGCATATGGGGAACAGCTCCGCTGCGAGGAGTGTGGTGTCAGGCTCTCATAAAACACCTTGGCAGGGCACTCCTTTCTCCTGCTTTGTTATTACTCCATGTTAATTATAGTTAATTGCTCCATTATTAGCCTATGTTAATGGTAGTTCAGGCTGAGCACAGCAGCTGGAAGTTTTTACATCCAAAAAAAAAAAAAAATCCAGTGAAAGGACTATGTTAAGAGTAACCCAAACCAAGAATCCAATGGGGATAAATGGAACAACAGCAGAAAGGGAGGTGAACCAGTTCCAGCTGCATTCACCCTGAAAGCGCATCATTAAATTAAGCGCTGAGAAATCTGGGGGCTCAGCTGGCCAGCACCATACCTCCCTTGTTTAACGTTCGTTTCCTTCATTTCATTTAATCAAAGCTGGCATTTACCCTGCCGTGAAGGTTTCCCGGCCAATTTCATGGATCACCTCCCAAATCCATTAGCAAGGGCAACCACACACACACGTCCAGACCGTGAACCCCCAGAAGCCTCTTCCTGAAGCCCCTCCAGGCAGCCTTTACCCAAGACTACCCGAGTCCTTTTCCTTAGCAGTAGCACAGGAGCACTGATTAAAAGCAGCGCTAACTTTTATGCGGGATATTTCCAGAGCTTTCCATCCCCCTAGAGAACCTTTCAGTGGCCCCTCCCCGACTCCTTACTCCACTGCAGAAAGAGAAAGTTCTACTTCCATCCTTTCTCTTCATCTTCCCAGAAGAGACTGGCAAAACAGTCCAAGGTGGTTGGTGGGGAAGCGCTGCCATTGCCCATCCCACACATCTGCAGGGCATCTGAGTTCAAGCCAGTCACATGCAGAGACAGGCCATCACCTGCATGTCCCATTCCACCTACATGGAATTCCCTGAGAAATGAGACCCCATGGTTATGAAGTTTGGAAATCTTAAGGATGTTTGAGTACAAATGTTTCTTTCAAGTTTTATCACTGCTGTTATTTGGCCACAATTTAAGATTTAGCCTTTGGATGCAAATTCCTTATAATCATAGAAAACAAACAACATCCAATGTTGCACCAAAAGCAGTGCTGTCCTCTCGCAGTGCACGAGTCGGCCCCTTCCCAAGTCAGTTTAATTATTTACCCCTAAACTACCAAACCGCAGTTATATTGGCAAGTTACTGATATCCCACCTGCCCCTCGCAGTTTCGCTCTGTTTGGTAACTCCGGGTATCTTCTGAGCCAAGATACTCCTTTATCTGGACTCCCTGCGTGCATCTCAGTATTGACAACAGCAGAATGTAGTGCTAAGCCGTGACAAACCACGACCTCCTGTCCTTTTTGGAGGTTTGGTTACCTTCTTCAGAGCCAAGAGAGCATGTGACAGCCTAGGACAGCAGGAGACATCAGCATCTTGTTTCTCCCTGCCCCGACTCACCCTCTTTGGAAAGTGACTTCTGCTGTTGTTGCTCCTGATGGGATAAAGGGTTGGCTGAGCAGCAAGTGACTTGTTTCTCACACCTCCTTATTCCTGGAATGCTGCAGACACTGATCCCCAGAGGAGGAGGAAAACAGAGCCCCAGATATCCCTGAGACCGGCACCCAGCACACTGCATGAAAAAGGACGCACCGCTCCGTCCCATCATCCCAGCGAGACTCCCTTGCACGAAGCACTCCAGCCGCTGGGAGAAATTTCCAGCACAAGCCCTGAAGTGCCTCAGTTGGATCAGCACTCCCCTCCGAGCTGAGCCTGATCAGGAACTGAGAGTCAGTAGAAAAGCTAGACTGCTTCTAAGGCACAGCTCAGCAGCTCCCTCAGCCGCAGCAAACGTCACCCAACCCGCAGCCCTGGCGCACACTTGCTGCAGTCGAGGCAATCAAGGGAGCTGAAATTACCAGAATGATCTGGTAAACCAAACTACCTTAAATCTCAGGCAAGTGAAACCTCAGAGTACTACCAGAGCTTGGCAGCTGACAGAGGGGGTCAGAGAGATGCCTGTAACATTCCAAGGTCCTCGACAGGCTGGATCCAAGTGCACAGCGACAGCACAAGGCTCATCCCACCACTCCAGCGCCAAGAGACGAGATGAAACGGGCTCTTCCTTACACCCAGGAAGGAAAACTCAGCTTGAACCAAACAAAGACACCTTGATTCAAAGCATGATCAATTTTGTCCTTCATATATTTATTCCTTAGAGTAAGCATTTGTATTTTGCCTGAATTTGAGTAGCCCGAGTTACGAAAATGTCTCCAGGTAACTTCCACAGGAACTCCCTGGCTGAAAGGCTGTGATTCACAGGAGGCCACGAGAATCAGCTCCGAGAGTTCACGCTCACCATCATGTCTGCTCCACCCATGTGTCAGAGACTGCTTTCAGTAGCTGCTACATCAGGACAGCTGCGAGCTGATAAACTCTGCTGATGCTGATATTTCAGCACAGTCCCAGAGCTGTTACCAGGAGAACTGAGGCCGCCTTTAGATGAGATTAAGAAGCTCTGAGCTAGAAATAGGCTGTAAAAATTGCTTCATGTGGGCTAGTATAAGCTGTAGCCCCCCTCGATCACCAAGCCACGTTAGTCTAGGTTTAAAAGTGAAATTAAAAAGATGCATACGTACCCTTTACATCAAAATATGCATCCTACTGCTGAGACTTGCTCGGGCAAGAACCAGGACAAAGAGGAGAGTGGAAATACCCTCGTAATGGAGAATAGGGTAAATCCATATGAAAACAGCTTCTGCTTTGCATACAATGACTGAGCAAAGAGGGAGGAGAGGAGAGAGCGAAGGGAAATTGTGGCAGCATCAGGAATAGAGAGCCTGTCAGCCAGGGTGCCGTATCGGTTATTTTTTCTGACAGCTCCTATCTTTGTTTCATATTCATGGAGCAGATCAGAAATATCTCATTATTTCAAGGTCATACTGAGGGATGAGTTACATGCCATAGATCTTTGTGAGCTTCACATGGTTTAAAAAATGAACAGGAAGAGAAAGTGCAGGTAAAACGTACATCACGGAGTATTTGACACAAAACAGGTGAGGCCAGGCTGGGAATAAAGCACCCTAACATCGGGGAGGGTTGTCACAGGATTGCAGCAGCGTAATTAAAAGATGGGGTGACAAGGCACAGCAAAGAGCCTCACCCAGCAGCCTGGCAGAGCACAGAGCTTGTATCTGTTGCTTACATTCTCCACAGCCGCAAATTGCACAACCAGAGAAGCGTGGTAGCTCATATACACTAATTACCTGCCGAATTGAGTGATTTATGAAGTAACAGCTGGAAAAAGGAGGGTACAGAGACACATCCAACACTGTGGTACGCGGACACATCCAACTCCATACATCCTGGTGTCTTGCCCAGAGGAAGCACAGGCCGTGCCATGTATTCGCTCACGGTAAACACCACCGAGATCCCAAGAAGCCCTCTCCACATCCCAGATGAATACTCATTACTTCCCTTTCCAATATTTCTCCTCACATACGTAAGAATAAAAGGCACAGCCTGATGAACTCCAGTGGAATTAGAGCACCGTCGAGGTGTGGGTAGCTACGCCTAGCACTGCGTCCTGCTGTCCCTGCTTGGTGTGGAGAAACACCAAGAAATGTGAAGTGCTGCTTGGATTAAAGCCTTTCACATCTGGCCAGATGTGACTCATTTGCTATCCAATAATCTCAGTATTTTAGTATCCCAGAGCTCTTCCTTATCACAGGTATGTTTTGGTGGCACCAAAATACCTCCAAGCCCCATCGCCGGGTCAGTAGCAGCTTTCTGTGCAGAATTCCCGTGGCCTCCCCAATCCCCACTGCCCAAACGTTCTTACGAGGACGCGGGACTTGGGCACTGAAATAAGCGTCTTACTGCAGCAGACCTGGGTACATGGCCTGTTTTTCCCCCCAAAATCTTCAACAGCAAAACCAGCATCCCTGAGGTCAGCCTTATATTAAAGTGCATTTACTCATAAATAATAAATCAGAGCTGCAAGCATTCCTGTCAGCTTTGGAAGTTTCCGTGCTCAAAGAGCAGTCTCCAGCCAGTGCCTTTACAGTAAAAGTCTATGGTACATACACCAAGCTTTGGTTTTGCAATGTTACAGCTGAGCAATACCTGCAGAGACACCTTTTAATAGTGATGATGTGTCAGATTTCCGTGTCGTGCATGTGCCAGCAGGATGGGAGCGGTGGGAAGAAACATTCAACCCACTGAAATTGCAACACTTCTTCCTGAGAGTTTATCTTGATGGATAATTATAAAACGCAGGTACCATCAGAGAGGGCTGTCGCAAGTGAAAAAAAAAAAGAAGAAGAAGAAAGAGCTAAGTGCAATCGCGCTTCTCAAACCTGCTACTCAGCGGTGTCCTCTTTTCATCAGGAAGATGCTTACTGGCGAAATGCTCAAGCGGTGGAGCCTGGGTCCTTTGAGCTGGGCTGTTTAGCAGTCCAGCCCTGCTCAGAGGGTTATTCCAGCGATACAAGGTTGGTATGGTGACTGCTGGAGCGTGACCATTGCTCACCGGAGAAGGCATCAGGTCTGGACGGAAGCAGAGACACCCGAGCCCTCTCCTCTGCAGCGCTCTGGAGAAGGCACACCTTAAGCAGACCTGGGGCTGCTCCAGTCCGCTGCAAGGCAAACCCAGTGCTACCACTCAGACCACCTTCCTTTCCCACCCTTTCTTTCCACATGGCCCCTGAGCAAAGTCAGGTCATTGCTTCCATTTGGTTTACCTCCCGTTTCCACCAACAAAGTCTCTTTTCCCTACTCCTCCCTCTCCCCCATAAACTATCGATCTTTGTCATGACCCTCTGCTGGCAGCTCCGCTCCTCTCAGCACATCCCAGCCTCTAGCGGGGTTTCCCTCAGCCAACTAATGGGGTGAGATGGGTTTAGCTCAGACCTGGAAGATTACAAAAGGCAGGTAGAACAAACAGCTACTGCACAACAGTCTCGAAGATTCCTATCAGTTCTGACGAGCAAATATTTATATTTTTAAAACAATTATTTCTTAGTCTGAGGTTCAGGTCTAGTGCATCCTGGTACAGGCAACGAACATACCCGTACTAAAGCAACACCTCCCCACGCTTTTGCTGAAAATGAAATCTTTGCTGTGGCTGTTCCTGAGCGCAGGCACAGAGGCTGGACTGAGCAGCAAGATCCCTCACCATCTTTTAGGCTAAAAAAGAAAAACGGTAATAGAAGCGATTGCTGAGCTGAACATATCCATGGGAATTGGCTGTACTTTGTGAACAGGTTCTCGTGGACGGGCAGGCTGGTACCAGAGCTACACTAAAGCTGCTGCCTCTCTTTAGGAGAGGAAAGCAAGGAGGAAAACTGTGCCACTGAGAACAGCAAAGTATTATAAAGCAATGGAGAATTAATTACCAAAAGGGAGCTTCTCTGGCAGTATGGCACGTTGCTAAGGCAGCATAAAGGCCGAGCTGCTGAAGTTGTCCTGACGATTTGGTAAAAGCTTTGGGTGAAGAACAAGCTGTGATGAGTGATTGACAAAAGGGAGCTGTTGAAGGACAGAAGCACCAGGAGGATCTTCCGTTGTAATACCCAGATCTTATTTCGTGGATCTAGGATGTCTCCTTGTTCAAGGAGCTCAATTCAAGTAACTTTATGGTTTAGGTTATTTTGGTTTTTAAAAGCTACTAAGAAAAATTCATCTGGTGGGAATGCCAGGACAGGCGAAGCAGAGATTCCTAAAACGCCCCAGGAACCTGGAAAGCAGAGGACACCCTTCAGTGCAAAACTGCCGCACACAGGAGAGGGTTTGCACAAAGCCAGTGCCTAGCTCTGGCACAGGGAGCATCCAGCTGCTCCCACACCCCGACTGGGAATCAATCACCCCTCTCTGCTGACTAGGGGCAGCATTTACCCAGCACGCTGCAGCAGCCCCGGCCCAGCCTGCGCCTAAACTGCTGCTCCCTCAGATGTTATTCAGGTGCTTAGACGTACTCACAGATGTCCTATACGCGAGTTTCATCCATTACCCAGGTAAAGGAAACGAGACCTCGGCTGTCTGCACATTTAAGCCTCACGACGCCACACGGTTTTATCCACGGAGCGGCTGACAGCGGAGTGTCACGATGCGCTCAGCTCTGTGGCAAAGCTATTTTAAAGACGTCTCTTTTCAGCTCTCTTCAACCCTGCCTCTGAAGTTCAGCAGTAATAATGTTTGTGGCTCGTACTATAAATTGGATTGCTAATTGGATTCCTCAGGGGGAACTGAAGAAATAGGCAAGAACTTGAAAATAATTGGAGCATTATCCCAGTAAATTTAGTGCAGATTACCTTGCAGAAAGCAGCCCGTGGAAGTGTCGCATCCCAAAGGAATTAGCTGATGTTATTCCTCCCAGTCGTATTGCTCCTCGAGACCTCAGAGATGAGTTGAACCAGCAGCTCCGCATGCTGAAATTATCAGTTTGCATCTTCACAGCTCCAATCAATAACAGGCACCGCGAGCCTTTCCGTCCCAACAGAACAGGCCACTTGGCAGGGTCAGATTAAAACCTTAACTGCTTACTCTGTGGCTGCAAATGCAACACTGCAGGAGAAACAGAGGGGACGTGAGGACACCCCTCCCGGGGCTCAGGACCCAGGAGTACCTGGCAGGAGCTCCTGCGGCACGTGGGGGAAGGTACCTGCTGGTCAGCAACGTGGCTGCCCAGTCCCTGCTGGGAGCTACATCCTGGCTCGTACGAACTTGGGGAGCTGGGAGTTAAAAAGTGTATTTGACATAAGACCATAAAGGTGCTTCATCATTACTGCGCAACCCTTCCCCTGTGTCTGTCTGAACGTCGTTAGGACACTTCTACAGTTAAATGAGGCTGGGTTTATTAATCTGTGACATGGTGGTGCTGCATGTCAGAAGCTGTGAACACCGCTCGGAATCCCACATTTATTTCACTGTGAAAATTAAAAAAAAAAATGCTTAAAACACCGTGTTTGCTTTTTTTCTTAAATTCTTGAGAGTTTTAGTGTATATTAATGCAGCTAATGAAGGAGTAGCCCAGCACAGAACCTCTTTGCGGGCCGGTCAGAGCAGCCTTAACTGGACAAGAGGTCTGGAAGGTCCTCTGGCAGCTCTGTCACCTTTCCTGAACGCAGTTTACGTGAGGGAACAGTGACCTCAGGTGTCTGTTCAATTAATCACACAAATGTCCTTCCCACGACTTTATCACTCTGTGCTGCTTCTATTTCTTGAAGTTTCTACCGCCCGTGGTGGCTGCCCACCTCCATGCCCTGCCTCTCCTTGCCCTGGCACTTGAGCTTTCGTGCCAGCTACATTCAGCTATTTGCTCACGCCATCCCGAGACCAAGCACAAACCTGGGTTAAAACTGATCTGACACGGGGCGCTCGCCTTCCTGACGTATCCCACGCATCCTTTAACACCTGCAATGCCGGAGTGGTTTGGAACCACTCTGATGACTGGTTTCTGGATAAACGGGATTAAAAATCACGTCTGTTGAAATATATGTGCCTCTTGGAAGAGATGAATCAGGGTGAAATGACACTTTAAAAACTTGCTACAGCTGTTGATGGTGATAAAATAAATGGAAGGGTAAAGAACTACTGTCTTCTTCGAGCTGACTTCCAGCCCAAAAAGCTCAGCCGCCTCTGCAAAGCAGGATGTTAAGCGCTGCAGAGCTGCTTCTGTGTGGGCAACGAGGGCGGCATCGTCTTGCCTATCCTGCATTGGCCTTTTCAGCCATCAGCGCTCTGCAATGAGCATGGGTAAAGCCCCTCCCAAATCTTCGTCCGCGAAGCCAAGCCAAGATGATGAAATGGAAGGGTGACCAGGTTCATTCTAGGATGTGATAAAGTATATAGGCTGATAACAGAATTAATTCTACAACTGCTCTAATTACTAGACAGTTCTATAAATGAGACGTGTGTTGTACACACTGCCAGTAAAATAAATTCCTTAGTTCTACATGATGCTTTTTACATAGTTTAGTTCTTTTTCTCTGATTCTGTAAGTTACTGACACCTCACTGCAGAGCCCTTGTCTATGGCCTCAGCCTTCAGAGGAGCTATGGACCTGCACTAAGAGGGGACACATGGCACGGAGGAGCTCGAAGGAGCCAGGACATGGAAGAGCAGGACCTTCTGCTCACCTGTTCAGACTGACACCACGGTAGCGCAGCATCTTCCCCATTTCAACACCTGAGCTCTGCGCAGCTGCAGAGGGGGATTGTCCAGCACACACTTTTCATACCGAGTGTTTATTTCCCAGACGCTCTCATCCTAACCCTTAAATCCAAATGGGAAAAAAAAAATAAAAGGGACAAAGTATGTACATCACTCTACACCCCAAATTCTGTGAACTAAAGCTGTAAAATAAAAACTTACACCACTGCTCCTCGCGCTTCTGACCTCAGGGAATCCTGAGGCGTCACTAACAACCCCACAGCACCAGTCACACCCTGAGATGCCGACACAGCATTAGACAGCAGCGGTCATAGGAGGGAGAACATCTTCCACCCTCACCCCTTCCACTCTCCATCGTCAGTACTGGAGCAGCTGGTGGGGGAGACCCGACAGCTTTACCAGCCACCTTTGAATTCTCGGCAGTGCCTGTGCACAGCCTTACAGCTCCTGGGTGAGAAGGGAAATCAAACGGAGCTGTGAACACCGCAACGTCCTGATGAGTTCCCATCTCACGCTTCAGAGAACAGCTCCAGAGACATTTGCAGGGAAAGAAAAAGCCACCCAAAGCCTCGGCCCACATGAGAAGTCCGATTCCCTGGGGTTTTTCAGGAAGGTAAGCAGGGATTGCCACCTTCTTACATATACCACGAAGCAGGGCATGGCCAGGAAACTGAACAAGAATGAAGCCAAGAGCATGTGTGCACATCCTGACTGGCCCGAAACCCAGCTCCCCCGTCTTCCTCTGGCCCGTGTATAACTGGGCACATTCCCAGTAATTTTCCTGCCTTCTGTTCCCCCAGTCATTGATACCAGACCACAGCTGAACACTCCCAAAGCCCCTTTTCTGTTCCCACACTCTGGTTTTACGTTGACAGCTACAAGCCTAACTGCCCCTCGCACGTACAGAACGGCAACAAATCTCACCCACGTCCTTGTGCAGCCTCAGGTCCCCTCCCGTGCCCTGGCAGTGACAGCAGGGCGGCCAGGAGATGGCAGGGCTGCTTTTGAAGGCACCCCAGCCCTGTGAGATGTCCTGCATGGCCCCTGTGAGATACTGCGGTACCAGCAAGCCTTTCTCTGAATTTTGGATCCTTCCTAGGGAGACACAGTGAAATCTTTCACTCCACGCCACATGGCCAAAGCCCTAATAAATTCTGAAATCCCGACCACCAGGCTGAAGTTCCCAGGGAATTCTGTGGTCTGTTTTTTCTCTCGTTTATTGAGTACAAAGATGTAAAGTCTTTCGGGGTGGTGCTAAGACTGTAGCAACACTTTGATGGTTTAAAACACACATTTTACTTGCATGAGTGGAAGCCAGAGGGCACCAAGAGCTTGCCCAGGCAAATTGACGTACCTTGGTGACTACGAACATTATAGTTCTGAGACTGGCTGGCTGTGCCTCGAGGGTTCAGTATATTAGCACCGAAATAAGGTGGAGAAAATCACAGCTGAAAATAAATCGGCAGCGGAAATATATAAAGTATTGTTAGGATTGAATTATCCAGCTCCCATAAATGACAGGCTTTGTCTTATCCCTCCCACAAGGTGAGACTGGCCAAGCGACAGCCCAGAATCTGCAGGAAGCGCATGATTTCATCACCAATCAGAGAGCAAGCGACTCATCGCGACTTGAAAGTGAAAAATACGCAATACCCACAGTGCAGCCAGGTTCTGAGGAGAACGGGAAGGGAACTGCCGGGCAGGGAGACACTTCTTTTTCTCCTTTATGATTTTCACTTTTTGCCTTTTGTTTGTTTGTTTTTTTGAATAATACAGTCCAGGGGCGGTCTCCAGAGAGGTCTGCAAAAAAGCTTCATTTCAAAAGAGCAGAACTGAGTAACAGCCTGTGAACACACGCAGCCCACCAAGGAAAACAATGTGCCAGCAAGGAACAGAGCAAGCCAGACAGCCTGACAGCCTGTGATTTGCAGTCCCCAAAGCAACTCTACAGCAACCAAAACAACTCCTCCTCCCCATCGGGACATCACCGCACTCAATACAGCACACACGAAGCGGTGATGCGAGTCAGCCCCACTGATCTCCACCGTAACTGGAAACCTGCAGAATAATCCTTCATTAATGAATTCCGACAGTGTGGTTGACAACAACCTCCCCGGGATCCTCAGAGAAGGTGATGGGTGGAGCAGAGAGGAGAAACTCGGTGCTCTTCACTTGGTGCCAGCCTTAGATATTTGGTATTTAAGCTTTATATATTTATTGTTTTGAATTGTGCAGGCTGGAGGGGACCTCAGGATGTCTCTAGTCCAACCTCCTCCTCAGAGCAGGGTCAAGCATGAAGCCAGAGTGGGCTGCTCAGGAGTGTAACCAGCTCTGGCTTGACTTCCTCCCAGGACAGCACCTGCGCAACTCCACGGACAACCTGCACCACTTCCCCACTGTCCTCACGGTGACAAAGCTTTTCCTTAAACCTCTCTGAATCCTTCTCGATCCAGCTCATGCCTGTCGCCTCTCACCCACCCACCATGCCGCCCGGCGAAGAGCCTGGCTCCTTGTCCTCCACACCTCCCCAGCAGTGGGGGTGGCTGCTGTTGGGCTCCCTCAGAGGCATCTCTCCTCCAGACTGAGCGAGCCCCAGCCCCTCGGTGGGGAAAGGGCTCCGGTCCTGACCCTCTCAGGGGCTGCTGGCTCCAGTTTATCAAGTCTTTTCTGTACTGGGAGGCAAGCGCCACTCTGGAAGGTGAAGTCTTCAAAATTGGGTGGGGGTTTTTTGCTGTAAAATGTAACTTTATAAATTTTCTCTGAATCCAACAAGTCTTTGCTAAGAACTGGTCGTCACTCAGTCAGTGGATGGATGCCAGCAGTTCAGATAACGACCTGCTGTTTTATTGAAACTGCGTCCTCCCTCCAGTAACTCACAACTGCCAGCGGGTTCTGGGGGTACTAACAGCAAATTGTGAGAAACGAGCGAAAGCCCCGCCGAAGAGACTCAGGTCAGACCCCACAATGGAGCACTTAGTTTTATTACGTTCTTGCAAGAGCGGGTGTCTAGCTTAGTAGGCACACTTTGGTAGAAAAATACGCGAGTTTTTATACCCTATTCCCGGCCGAAAGATCCCTCCCTTGTTTCCCCATTGGCTGGGTACTCCAAGGCTTACAGACTTACCCGGTACGCCTATTACATGTTACAGGTAACATTGGATCATACAACTTCATGTGTCGCATGTCTCATTAACTCGGACTTATGCCTCCCCTAGGAGGAGAAAGTAATATTCAACAGCCTATTAAGCAGGCGCAGTGCTGCTTCCACAGGCCCATTCATCCTAGTAAAGCCCAGTTTGACACATTCACGGTTTTACAGCTTGTTATCTTGTTCCTTCTCTCTTGAATTGTCTCCTGGTTTCTTATCTTGCAGGACTGTCTCCTGTTTGCCTTATCAGTTCCTTTGAGATGCCAGAGCAGCACCCCTTGTTTACCTTATCGATTCCTCTGAGATACAACATCCCTTTCTTTCCTCCTCACAAAATTAAAGGCATCAAATAATTAATCGTCATTTAACCCTTGGGTGGCAACAACAGCAGTGCCTCAAAGCAGGGTTTCTCAGCTGCTGCCAAACCAGCAGCAGCCCTCACGCACTGCTGCGGAGAGGGGCCTCCTCCTCGTTCCCAGCGGACAGCACCATTTCACACCGGTTTCAGCAGGGTCTGCAGATGTGCCACCGTGTCAGAGCAGTCCCCGGGCTCATAAACGATAGGAAAAAAAACAGGACACGAGTCTGAGCCG
>NW_010420518.1:0-41369 GCF_000710305.1 Buceros rhinoceros silvestris | reverse complement strand
GCTCCGGCACCCCCGCAGCACTCTATCACCACGTACTTACAACCACCGCAGCCTCCGCGAACCGCCGCGCTCACCTCCCGGCCCCAAACTGGCATGAAGCGCGGCCACGCAGAGAGCGCTCCACCGCCGCTGGTTCATGCCCTGCCCGCGGGGAGGTTTTATACCTACGACGGCCGGGCCCGAGGTCGTTTTATGGCACATGTAGCGCAATCAACTAATAATAGTAATGTGACCGTTAGCTGCTGGAGCGGAGTGGAATCTAGCTAGAGCCAGACCTGGAGATGGAGCGCGCGTTTGGTTTAAAGCAGCGCCTTTCTCTGGAAGTTTTACAAAGCAGAGGCAGAAACATGATTTTATTACATCTGAATACATTCTTTTTCCTGCTTAAAGATGACTTGTTTCCTACACGTTCAACTGCAGGGTCTCCAGTGCAGAACTTTCTTCTGTCTCGCTTGTGTCTGCCACACCAGAGCCTCACTTTCAGCTGGATTATAAATACTAGGACAATAACCACATGAATTTAGGATTGTAAATCTGAAGAGTGGCTATCAAAGTTAAAACACAACATGTGTTTGTCTTTTGGGGGACAGCGCAGGAACTTTTCCCCAGTGCCACCCTCCAAATAGGTGAGCCTGCATTCCTGAAGCAAAAGCTTCAGCTAAGGGAGGGCTTTTCACTCCCAGTTAAGTTTTCAGCAGATGAACACATACAACACATAAAACAAATGGGGGCAGATGAAAGCACACATATACTGCCCTTCTACAGCAGTGAGGATTAGACACTTTATGTTCTCCATTTCATTATTTATATTACTCCATAAAGGAAGTCTTACTATTCCACAGCTGGACCTCACTACAGCAGTTTGGTTTGGACATAGTCCTGAGAAAACATGTCTCCTAAAACCGAGACAAGAGCTAGAGCTAGAGCTTGGAATAGAGAGATGAATGCAGTTAAACCACCCTGCAGCGATCTCACCAGCTCACCAACCTCTGCTGAGTCACACCCCTGCCACCAGCTTTGCCTGCTGGCCACAACACGCAGCCTTAGGTTGGGGGTTTCTTCATTTATTAGGGTGTCTATCTGAATCGCTTTTTGATTTCCAAGACTATAAACACCAGTATTTGGCATTCTGGTGGATCACTAGCCTATGTGTAGAAAATTTATCAATGCTGTGGGCCATTTAATAGAGGCAAAATTAAACAAGTTGACAAAATCAGCTTAAACTGGACACTTCAAAAGCTGTTCCCATTCCTTTTCTTTTCAATGCATGTAATGAATTTTCTAATAGTTGGTTTTTGTTGGATTTCAGGGAGCAAACTGCAATTTCAAGATGACTAGCTGGTATCAAAACTCCTGACATGAAATAACTTTGTTCTAAAGACTCGGGCAAATTCAAGTTTTAGATAGTTACACGAGCAGCAGTTGTTTAGCTGCAGTAGTTTATTCAACATACCCAGCTGCAGTTCATTTAGGCAATAGAAAGTTCACAAACACGCTTACTCTAACACTTGATTTGACACGTTTAGTTTGACAGAAGCCAAAGGCTAGAAAAGTGAAGCGTAATAATCATTAAGAACACATTAAAAGTGAGATTATTATTACAACTAAATTACAAATGATAAATATTTGATTCTTGTATAATCCTTACATATTCAACATTGCTGAGCTTGGGAGTAGTTACGGCAGAAGAGGGCAGCTTTTAAATTTAGCTGGTTCTTACTAGTGTGGAAAATGGCATTCAAAACTATTTAAATTCTGGTTTTGATTACAAATTCACTAAAGTAGAACTGCATCACACTATCACTGCTTTGTGCAGCTCTGGCACTTGTGTTTGCAAGGACGGTGGACTTCTGAAATTCTTAAGCCGTATGGCTGGTTATCAACATAGTCTTTAGACGCCTTCTAGCTAGGTGCATAACCTTAGGGTGTAAGAGAAGGGGCTGCAGCTCTGTTACCAAGAGACAGCTCTCTCCCATTGACATTCACAACTCTCACTGCAGTTAGGAAGGGCAGAGCATAGGAAAAGGTCAAAAACAGCCAAAGGAGATCAAAAGCCTACCCACACACAGGCACATCTCCTGCTTCCTCTCTCCTCTTCTCCCTTTCCGCCCCTCTCTATTTCTTCCTTTCTCAAGGAAAGGAAGATTTGATTCTTCTGAATCAAACATTTGTTGTTGGTATCTTACAGCAACTAGATCCTGTAATTCTTGGTTTGGATTGGAGACACATCAGTTCAATTTCCAACCCAACCCTACGGACTTCTAAGAGCTCTGTGAGTGCACGGAAGTGCTCCTGTTTAAGCCACACGTTATCAGGTTCTTACCCATTTCCTAAATACTTTGCTGTTTATCATTATTATTGTTATCATTAGACCTTTTTCATTCCTCTGTTTAAAAAAGTCCTTTCAGTCTTGACAGAATATCAACTTTTAAATTACCTGGAAACATATACACAACGCTGTGGCACTTTAAGAGCTTTTTATAAATAATATGAAAATTGCTAACTTAAATGTACATTTACTTCTGTGAGAAAGTGCCTTTCTGTTTTTCCGTGCCAGATGTTATGGTGTAATTTTCTTCATTGGATTAGACCAGACAAACCACAGCAGACAGCTTCCTTTGACACACTGCAACCTCCAGGTGGTAGGTTTGCTGTGGAACATGTCATTTACTCTGTAACTTCTACGTCCAGCTATTCCCATTGATTCTGAACCCAACAAGACACCTGACTGTTCCACATAATTTAATTCACAGACTTGCAAAAAGCTGCCAAAATACAGATACTTTTGAGCAGTTAGGTACGTTTAAGCTAAATGAGATGGGTGAAAAAACCTTCTTCCAGTACTGAAGATGTACTTTGCAGAGAAAAAAGGTACAGCATGGAGCACGGTGCCCAGGTCAGTAACCTGAATGGTGGAAATAGGCCAGCAGCAGCAGTTGGAATTTCTGTTTTATTACACATAGAAGTATACTTTTTTTTTAAATGAACTACAATCAGTTGTCATTTCACACAAGTCATACAACACATTTTCATCTTTTTTGTATTTATCAAATGAGTACAACAAAGGAGCAAGATGTTGGCTTCGGTAAAAATCTATGAAATTACGCAGGCCCTCCTTTTCAAGTACCATTGTTTTGGGTTATGTTTGCATATACATTGTTGAAATGTTTCTAATCAAAGCTTGTTTCAATATGCTAGATTTTAACAACATGCTTCTCAAGTATCTGAATATTTAGAATTACCGTGTGATTACTCGCTCTGTATTACTTGACACAGGACAGATTCTTGGGGGCTGGCTTTGTGTGGCAAAGCATATTTAAGTGTAGTTTAAGAGCCTAAGCTGACTATGAAACACTGTTTTGGTTTACAGAAATTCAAATGTTATAGATCATCATTATTTATTACCTCTAGCACAGGAAAAATGTTTCTGTGAGTTCCCTCATGCCTTCTCGCTGTGCTGAGCGCCTGTCTCAAGTTCGGGGTTCCGTACCCTGAGTCACACTTCTGCATTGCACATAGATGGCCACAATTGCTTAACCTTCCTCTTAAATAGTCACCTGACCTCCTACAAGGAAGGGGGGGAACACGGAAATGCTTTTAATTATAAACCACTGCCTTCCGTTCTGTGTCACGATTAACAAATCTCATCATACATCCTTATTTAAAAATATATTTTGAAATGCTACATATGAACTGGGAATGGTATTAGTTTATTGACCATCACCACATAAAGTAGCCAGAGTTTTAGACAAAATTAAGTGGTGAAACTAGCATAGCTTTTTGAATATAAATAAGTGCTCTGAAACATCTTTGTGATGTTTAGATATTTTAAACCAAACTGAATTAAAAAGATGCATACTGGAAGTCATTCCTGCCCACACAGTGCCTGCATTCCCTGCATCGCTCCGTTACACTGTAGTACGAAATGAACGCTCACTCCCACACAAATGTAACTTCAGGGCGGTGGCGACATGTTTGATTTTGTGAGTGTGATTACTTTATTGCATGTGTCACATGAATCAGACTGCACATATCCCAGTTGAAACACCTTCTAGATCTAGACATGATGATTTGGAGACTCCGTAAGGAACATTTTGTACTATAAGCCTTTAAAGAAAAGCACTCCATCAGCTTCACTTACAAATTATCTGTGCAAAAGTACAGTATTTCATAAATAAACTTTACCCAAATATTACAGAAAAAAAGCTTTGGGAAACATTAAATATAAATACAGTGACAGCTGAGCTGCAAGTTTAATTTAGGTATATACAATAATATGCTCACCAGTTCTTTTCATGGATGTACATTTAACCTCCCTGAGTCCTTTTCCATACTTAGCAACATGATGCACTTCCAGATGCTTGCTCAGTAGCAGCAATGATAGCTTCGGTGTTAGAGAGAAAGGTGAGAAGGAGTGTGTCAAGTGCGCTCCGTTTCGTTTGTCACGGGTTTTAGGGTTACTGTACTTTTGCTTCTACGAGCCCACTGGTCATGACATGCCCGTGACCGCTCACACAAGCGCTGACATGCCGTAGTGAATCTGCTCCGAGATAGGCCATTAAAAGTTCAGTGTGTCGGATTAATAATTGCATAAGATCTTCAGCCAAACTCTCCATAGTTGAGTATCTCACCTTTTCAAAATCAAAAATGTCTTTGAGGAAGAAAAGCACTTGATCCTAGTGGGGAAAAAAAGAGAAAAACTTGTATTCATTTACAACAAAAGAAGTACACAACGCTAGCTGTTTCTTCTGCGTTTCCTAAAAACATCCTTTTACGTATTCTTTTGGTGCTAAGATAGAAGTACACTACAATAGACCTTGCAAAACAGTTCTGGCCTTGAAAAGCGATTAGTAGGAAACTATTTCTTTTCATGGTTTCTTAGGGTTAGTCTTAACCTCAGGAAAACGCAAATGTATGCCTATAAACAAGATCCTGATTTCATTTAATCTAGAAGGTTTTTTATTTTACATGAAGATAAGAGGTAAAAAAAAAAAATGTTGCAAACCTTGAAGAAGCAGCATAGGTCATAAAGGGAATTTCTAGGGCCCAAAAAGCCCCATGCCAGAACAGGGCTGATATGTTCACATATAGCATAGAAATGTGCAAAAAATCCATCAGGCACCTGGTGATGGAAACATTGCAGACAAAAGTTACACAATAAATGTAGTATAAATCTCTGTTACATATAATTAAAAGCCTAAACCACCTACCAGTTCAGGGCTGTGGTAACTTGAACACCTTTAGGTTATAAGGCAACCGTACCAAACAAGTCATGAACTTTTTAGAAAAGGGTTTTACTTTGTGGTACTTTGTATTTGAAATATTTTAAGATTAATAAGCATAAGCCCCAAAAGATCATGAACAATCTACTCTAATTCCCAAATGACAGACCAGGTAATTTTATTCAGTTATTCCTGCTTGAGCCCCCATACACTATGTATAGCTAAACCTGGCAAAAACATAACCAAACTGCACAGTTTTGAATGGAAAAAAAATTACACCTTAGAAGAATCCATCTTTAAGTCTCAAGAAAAACATAAAATATCTGTGAATGTCCATCCTGTTGTTACCTTTACAACCTACAGGAAGTCATAAAACAGAATATAGTATAAATTTATCTCTCATATATGAATGTACATTTTATTTTATCATAAACATATCTTTATCATTTTACAACATCAGTTAATTTATAAAATAATAAAAAACCACCTAGATTCCCCCTCACAAAGATTTCCACGGTGCTTAACTTTATCCACTTTCGAACTGCTCCAGCAGCACTGATGAAACTAGTCCCAAGGAGTTAAGTTACAACTTAAAAACTTATAAATACCGAGGCTTCAGAACACAAAGGAACTACAGAGTGAGGTAGTAGTGTATTGAAATGGAGATGAAAATAACAAGTTACTGTAACATCTGTTTTGGAGATACAATCCCTTTATATAAAAAGAGTGTGGAAAAGATCTATTTATATGAAATTCCCAGCCATATTGTCAGAAGGATGTAACATCTCAAACCCTAAGACATATTGGTAGCTGCAGACATGTAACAAAATACCAACTGCCTTTGGAAGAAACTTTTTTTTTTTTTTAGATGAAATATGTCCTTAGCAGGTAGGAGTCACATAAACAGCTATTCTTAGATTCAGAGAAAGGTGTCAGTGCCAATCACTTGAGCAGAGATTCCTCGCCTGCAGTACCCAACATCTCTTCTAATGGCTATGGATGTCCGGCAGCAAGCCTCAGCTCTGCCTTTGGACCGGCCATTACGGAGATGGGGCGTTTATTTCCTAGGTCTAATGAAATCCTCAAAAGTGGAAGTCAGGAGCTGCTGGGGCAGAGGAGTTCTACTTTGAAACCTGCAGTTCCTTCACCGAGAGGTCAGGATGCAGATGGGGGTGAGGGAGACTGCAATAGATTTCCTGCCAAAAGAGGCGAGGAAGATAGTACTTTAGGTAGGTAAAGGGACAGGACTGAATTTTATTTAGCTGTGGAGATGGTGCAGGGAGATGAGGTTGAGAATCCCACTATAAGCAGGCAAGATACAAGATTGGTCTGCAAAAACTTGAGGTACACGTGCAGGGCTGTAAGTCAGAGAAATGACTGTCACCACTGTTGACTGGACCTAAAGGTTTAGTATCTTACAGCTAAGACTTTTTGTTAAAAAAACTGATATTAGGACCCCATGAGCTAAACTTCTACAATTGGCAGCCTCTTGTCTAAAGTAACTTGCCTACAAGGTTAAGAGTTGATCTGTAATTTATTTTGCAAAAGCTACAGAACAGAAATTCAAATGCTTAGGAGCAAATCAGTAACTTTGGTCCACATAATTTGCAAGGCATCTTACCTTCATTTGCTGTCTTTTCTGTTTCAGTACTGACCAACAGCTTGAAGCCACAGCCTAAACGTGAGGAGACAAAAAAAAATCCAAACCCTTCATAACTTCATTATAAGAGAAATTATTTTTCATCTCAAAAGAAGTGATCTGCAGAATACTGTACTTCTATATTTTGGGGATTTGCATTTTCTTCAGTTTCAATCTTGTGATAACACAAAATTTAAAACTATAAAATATGAGCTGATACAAATAACTGATTTTATAGGTAGTCTGTATTTGTTATTTTCAGGTCTTACTTTTCAAAATTTTTAGTTTAATTCAAACATACTTTGGCATCCTTGACTGATTTTACAGTTAGCAACACCCACTGGGTTTAACTGAGGACCAGTCTCTCATACATCCAGGCCTGTGCTCAGACATCAGTAACTATTTTAGATATTAAGTAGCAAGTGAACACACTGAAATGTCCTTTTTCACTTTAGCAAAAGCATTCTTGCAATAGCTTCAGATTCAGCTAGGGAGTTTTGTCCAAATAAGGACCTGGGAAATACAATACACCAATACCAGTACCAGGCTTTTTCCCCTCGTAGCTCGTAGCTATCCTCATCTGAGCCTCCTCAGTACTGCAGGGAAATTTACTGCTCACAAAACACAGTGCTATCACAGAACTACAAAAACAAATATATGCGTGTTACCTTTTTTTTAAATTATTCTCTAGAGGGAATATTTCAATTGAAAGACAAAAACAAAGGGAAAAGTGGCGGTTTACATTTATAAATGGATGAAAGGACACCAGCTGACCGTGGCAGTAGCCTGTATGTCTGTAGCAGAGGGATGAGATCTATTTGATAAATAAACAGGCACATCTGAAAAAGTGTGAAACATTATCAACACTTGAATGCCTGTATTGTATTAATTTACTTTTGTTTGCTTCCAACTTCGTGCCTTATTGCTGAATCTCCGGTCCATAAACTAAAACCTGTACTTAATATCTAAGATGGGGCTAACAGAAACTTCCCTTCTAAAACCGCAGGACAAGTTAAGGTATTTTCTCCAACATATTCAATCATTTTAATATATTTTGGGCCCAGGATTGTAGGTTTTAAATTGCTGTTATGAAAAAACCTGATAAAACCATCTGTTTATTTTTTTCTGAGATATATTTCAGGTACGTTTTCAGTTATACTGGCAGCTGAATTAGACTTCATTCACAGTGAAGAACTGTGTAGTTTCTTTGCTTCAAAATTAATGCCATTATCAAGACAACATACACAGTCTTTGTCCCTCATTTGTTGGAATTTACTCTCATTTTAACATGAGAACATTTATGAATATAAAGCACAGATCGCTGGAAGAACAGTTCCAGCATATACAGAAATTTTGTACCAGAACATTCACACCACTGTTATGCTGATCATATCATCTACTAATTCTGATGTCTTACAGAATAATGATTATGAAAATTACACATAAATACTTACTGTTTCTTTAAAAGAGGAATTTAGCCAGCGGTTATTTACTACATTCTGTATAGATATTGGTGGATTTTCTAAATCTTCAAATGAATCCATTAATATGAAGTCCAGAACAACATCATAAAAATTCAGGTTTTTCACCTGTGTTAAATCAGAACATGATCTAAGTAACCTAGTTCTTCTTTCAGCAGTGGAATTCAGCATGCACCACATTCTAATGCTGTATTAACATGCAGATTTATAACTTCTTAATGAATGTTGAAGGTACTTTGTCATTAAATGAGACATTAAAAAAGTATTACGTGCTTTCTAGTACTAAACTACAGTGGTGGATGCCATTTCTCTAAATCAGCAACGCAAACAGAAAAGAGTTGCCTTTCCCACAATTCTGAACTCTAAAAAACTATTTTTAGATGCTACAGTTCGCACAATCACGGGTAAAAGCACTCACTCCTCTAGCAGCAAGTTCCATCTCAGTATTATCCCAATGATCTGTTTGTTCCAAAAAATACATCATTTCATCAAAGACATCTTCAAATTTTTTTGGATTCTGTAAAGTAAAAGCAATGAGTATCAAGCCAATTTAACAAAAGAGATGGTTTATTTACACTGGGAAGTGAATTCTGGTAGAAGTTACATTAACAATAAAACATCAGTTAAAAAAAAGCTTTTACCTTTCGTGCTCTCACAATTAAAGCGGACAAAATCTTTCTTCCACTTTCAGCAAGAAATATTCTGTTTGCTGTTTCTGAAAGAATTATCTAGAAAAGGTTTCAGAAAATATAGACATACTCATTCACAGGTTATGCTACGTGACCTTAAACACTTCAAATTTAATATAATTAAAACCATCATTATAGTAGGCAAGTTCCTAATAAGCTTTTGGGGCAAAAGTTCCAAAGCTAATCACAAAATTGGGTGAGGCTTCACTGCAAATAAATCCCATTTTAGAATTACAGAAATCTAAAAGCAACAAAAAATATATATAGTTACACACTGTTAGTTTCAATGCCACGTACTTCAGGCTTAACAAGACAGACAAATCAATCTCCTTACTCTTTACCTGAAAAGCTTGTCGAATACAATGAAGCTTAGCAAGGAAGTCACTGTCTCCCAAACATTCAAACATCTCAGTCCTATATAAAACAGAAAAGTATTCAGAGACCATTAAAAAAAGCAGCAAGAAAATTCAACTATGTCTAATTCCTGGGAAAACTACAAGCAACTTCTAAAAAAGTATGTTCTACATAGAAAATTTAACATTAATTCTTGCTTTTCTTGGAAACTACGTAGATGTAAATCAATACCTTAAGACTCGCGAATAAATTTTGCCTTCTTCTGCTAAGTGCATAGCTTCTTCATACAACGGGCAGTGGCAAAGGGAATCTAGACCATATGTATTGCGAATCTCTCTGTGCTCTGTAAGCTGAAAAAAAACAGAATTAAAGAGCTTGCTACAGAATTTTTGTAAAGATAAACCAAATAAAATAAGTTTGCCTGATTTTCTATGGAAAGATACATTTTTCTCTGCATGTGCTTAAAACACAGGGGCAACACTCGGCTAGTAAAGGGAAGAGAAACACCACGCTATTAACAAGACCATTACTTTGTAACTTTTAAAATCTGAAAGCTGCAGTTTCAGCTTTCAAGTTTCAAAAGCTTAATTAATCAAATGGAAGCAGCTTAATTTGGTTTTTAACTTGCCCAGTTAAATCCAATGGGTCTCAAAGCTGTAAAAAAAAAACATTGTCAAGACACAAAGTTCAGAACGATTGCATCATGCAAATCTTTAGGAAGATGGAAATCGTAGCATCCTCCCATCCCTGTTTTGTTCTGCAGGTAAATATGTCTGCTAGTTACCAAAGCATACTGTGTGAAGCATGAGCATCCGGCATTTCATGATGGGCTCCAAAAATGGTTTTCATTGTTGGCAGTTTTAATTCTGTGGTTATCATAGAAATTAACGTGAACTCATTTTTAGAGCAAGAAAGAACTAAAACAGATAAAGAAATCATCATCATCATGGCTTGGCTTCGCAGACGAAGGTTTGGGAAGGGCTTTACCCACGCTTACTGCAAGCACGCTGATGGCTGAAAAGGCCAATGCGGGATAGGCAAGACCGGTTGCAAAGAGCACAGCGGAAGGTCTGGACGAAGATTTGGGAAGGGCTTTACCCACACTTACTGCAAGCGCACTGATGGCTGAAAAGGCCAATGCGGGATAGGCAAGACCGGTTGCAAAGAGCACAGCGGAAGGTCTCCTTGGGTGGTACAGTCGAGGCACGGTTCTTTCTGCGCTGTCTTTTCTCCTTGAGACTGATTCTACGTGTGCTCTCAAAGGAGGCAGCAGCATTATGTGTGGTGTGTCTCCAAATCTCCCGACTGGAGGCCAGGGTGGACCGCTGATGGTGGTCAGTATGGCCAAGGCTGAGGTACTGTTTCAGGGAATCCTTATATCTCCTCTTGGGAGCTCTTCTCTGGCGGCAGCCGGTGGCGAGTTCACCATAGAGCACAATCTTAGGGAGGCAGTGATCCGCCATCCTGGAGACGTGCCCTGCCCAGCGCAGCTGCGTTTTCAGCAACATGGCCTCGATACTGGTGACCTCTGCCTGTTTGAGGACAGCAACATTAGTCACGTAGTCAGTCCAGAGGATGTTTAGGATTGTCCGGAGGCAGCGCTGATGGAAGCATTCGAGGAGTTGCAGGGTGCATCAATAATACAGAGAACTCCTGTTTACAGGATATCATCTTTAATCTAAAAAAAAAAAAAGCCTAGCTGCAGTTCCCACTACAAACATCACAACGTTAATGATGAAATAAAGCAGAAAATAAATTTTTTGTTAAAAATCCTTTTTTTTTTTTCTAATATCCTTTGGAGGGGAACAAACCTGTGCTTCTAAGCTATAAAAGCAGAGCCTAGAAACACCTTTCAAAAATAATTCTCACAGTAATTGAACTATATAAAAATAGTTAAGCTAAATCTTCAAAAGATTAAAAAAAATTCAGATTAAAGTATAACTTTATGTTAAACTTCCTTTAAACTTTTCAGATAAATACATGCTGAAAAGTTTTTCTTGTCACTGAAGACACACAAGCAAGTGCTGCCATGAGACTTCGTAACGATATTAATAAGCATGCTTCCAGGGCGTCTTCTCCACAGACTTCAGCTGAGCCAATTATAGCCACAGCAGCTGGGCCAAGCAGGCTTGCCTGCTACAGGGAAGAACATAAGCACGTGCCAGTATCTATTTTTGTCCATGTGAACATTTAAGCACCTTAATAAGTTAGAGATTTCAGAACAGAGTTGGTGTTCTGACAAGTGCCACACGTTGTTAGACAGTACATATTTGCTGGAACTTACACTGATGTTTTGAAATACTTCCACCAGCATCCTTTTGCTGTAAGCAAATACACACAATTCCTTTAATAAAATTGTTAGGTTCCATTGATGTGTTTGGGTAAAAAAAAAAGTTAAAGAAATCTGTATGCCTATACAAATTTCTATGGAGGTCTTGAATTGAGACTCAAGTGATGAGACGATAGCCAGGGAATAAGTGAAGGGATAAAAGTTTTAATGTCAACAAAATGTTATACTTAAATGAGCAATGCACACTTCCAGAATTCACCTAGCTTGACAGGATCTCCATTTTAAAAGTACGTATTTCTTTATCCGTTGTTTTGCTTAGAAGAACGGAGAAGAATAAGCTGACTTCCTAAAAAAGATCTACAGCTATTAAGACCAAAGACTTCATTCCAATTTACCAACATTAATCGCTGCACCAAACTGTGTCTTGGATTCAATGATTCAAAAAGTCCACCCGATAATGTATGTTTGTATTAAATGAAGGAAGCCAAACAGCTTTAAATTGAATATATGTGAAGGAAGGAATAATTTAACTAACTGGAAGAAAGAGGAATATATTGATTTTTTTCAGATATAAGAAATCAGCATATATACAGACAGACAAACATATACACGTGTGTATATAGTGTAATAGTTAGAACAGGGATAAACAAGAAAAAGTGAAAAATCTTTATTCCAGAATTTGCTTTTCTGGATTATGGTTAAGAAAGTATTAACTACGGAACACACACATATTTTCCAAAATAAAGACAAAACCAGAACACAAATAAGTATACTAGTTTATTTCTTACCTGATACAGCTGTTACTGAAGCCATAAAACATTCCATTTACTTTATTTCATTTGCAAAGCATGAGAAGAAAGAGGTTGCGCACCCATGCACTTTGTAAACAGCTGCCTCTCTCTTGGAGGTTATAATTTTTGTGGTAAAAGGGATTATATTAGTTTTCTCCAGTGAACTTCAGACAACCATCTTCTTCAGATATTTAGGCAAACTGACTGCCAGTGACTGAATTAGGACTTGTGTGATTTCTACAGTTGGATGCAACCTCCATCTGCTGCCAGCCAGCCTGAGATGATAACGTCTTTAGCACATGAAGATGCCATGCCTTTGTGGTTACAGATGAGCACAAAACCTGATACCTGGGAGGCCCTTGATTATATTTAACTTTTTTTTTTTTTAACCTTCCTCTCATGCTAGCAGAAGAAATAAAACAGCTGTGTTACTTTTGTAATGGGTATTATCAAGCTCAAATGAAACAGTTAAATCAACTGGCTAGTAGGCAGGAGAGAAGGATGTAACTACTCTTCCACTGAGAAGATGGTTTTGATTACAGGTGGAAGGTAGTTCCAACCAAGAACACTTGGAAAGGGGGTGCAAAGTCCTCTATCACTGACTTCCCATAGTATGCAAAAATACGAGAGAAGAAAAAACAAAACAAACTCAACACCAGAAACTAAAACAACCTCTAAGTTTAACTAGAAAAGGTGATTTACAGACAAACTCTGGAGCTACATCGTAACGCTCCTGGAATCATCCTGGATTTTCTTCTGATGTTTTCCAGTATTTAAATATATATTTATATAGAAATATTTTCTATGTCGATATAAACAATATATATATGTAACATACGGTATTATATTTTAAACAATCTTACAAACATTAAGTAATGGCCATTCTTTTTGAGATGAAATAAGGTGAAACCTTGCCTATGTAAACATCCTGGTTCAAAACAAAAGTAGTTGTAGATGCTCTGAAGACACAGCCACATTTCTAACATAGCAGAGTTCCGCTATTGGAAGAATGGTCAAATCATGTACAATGTTTAACAACACGCAGAGCGTACACCATTTTCTAGATAAGAACTTCTCAAGCTGACATCAAAAGGAAAATTAACTCTGTTGTGAAAGTCTAAGGACTTGTTACCTTTGAGGAAAAAGGTGGAGAGAAAGGTTAAATGAGATAGTTCACTGTAACTCCCCTATATAAATTGGCATGTATTCATGGTGTTATTCAGGTGCCTGCTTTTTACCCTTCCATATAACCCTACATATCCCACAACATTCCTTCACAGTGGTTCAGTATTTATCAGAAGTTAGCAGAAAGCCCCAGCATCCCACATCTTGTCGTCACAGGTAAGTCAGGCTCTAAAAGCTCCCCGAGTCCGTCCTTGCCACTCAGTAGTGAAGACTTCTTTGCAGCCACTGCCATTTTTAAACTCCTAACACAGTACTGAGGATGAAAAAGTGCTCTGTGCACAGCTACTAAAATTGCTGGTAGTTCCAAGTAACACAGAGGCTTGTGATGATGGATCTGACATGCCAATCTCTAAATGTCTATTTCCTCAATGTCACGTGGGATTACGTGAAGAAGAATATGAAGATGCAGACAAAGAAGAGATGAAAAGATGGATCACCCTATAGCAGTCATCTCATCTTGTAATGCTTTACTTCTGTCCATTCAAGGCTCAAGAGAGTAGTTGTTGGTGACCACTGCATGGCACATTTATGATGACCTGCAGCAGACACCTAACTTCATTATATTGAAAGAGCAGGCACATCATCGAAACTCCAAAGCTCACAGTGATAACTTGTCTCACTACACACAGCGCTGCAAAGCAGCCTCTGAGGACTACCACATGGATTAGTTTTGTTCAGATGCTAATCACTTTTCTCCGGACAGTTCAGCTTTAAGGCTGCATCTGCTAGAAAAGAGATGCTGAAACTAGTGCTGTGAAGCATCAAACCTCTGGAACTTGCAACAGTTTTTAAGCCTGGGATTCCCTGACTGCTTTGGTCTCATGAACAGACTCAGTACTCTTATTTGACTCCCACAAGTTGTTTCTTAATAAATAGAAAAAATTCTCAGCTGTGCATCAAGACCTAGTTGACTACCAAAATAACCACCTACATGAATGTAACAAAAATAAACAATGCTAAACCTTTTAGGAATTGCTTGCTCCCCCTAACAAAAAGGTCAATTTACTGCACAGTCAGCATTCCTTATATTCTGAGAAACTATGCTTATCCTATTTTAAAAAAGCTGATGATGATTTTTTTCTGTCGCTGGATAGCTTTATCTTTCAAGAGGGTTTTTTTTTTTCCTTTTTTTTTTTCCTAGAACATAAGTAGCTGCAGGGTGAGTGTGAAACATGTTTTGGGAGTTTGAAGATGTGATGGTTATTATTAACTAAAACATATGAGATAGTACTTTAATAAACTGAAATGATAAAGTGGTGCATTCTTTATAATATCTGGAAGAAAGTTCATTTATTTTCAAGAACTCCCTCTATACTTACTTGTATATATTACAAGACACTTGATACATTTTATTGGAGGAAAACACACATTCAGAACATGATTTTACATGTATATAACATGTATAATTGCTGCAACTTTATTAATTTTAAGCATAACAAAGAATGTGAATTCACAGAGAGTACTAAGTCCTGCTCCTTGGGACAGGATGCAACGTGGATGAAAGATGAATAACTGTCAACATACAGCTTGTGGCATGACGTGACCACAAAAAAATGCTGCTACCTTGTAATTTCCCGGAAGGTGAAATTGTAGTCAATGACACAGCAATATACACACATTGCTAAGGATTTCTATCAGCACACAAAGTTTAGGATAGTTACCAAAACTGTAACTGCAATCAGGGAGCACAGGATGAAAGAACAACTGCCTATGCCCATTAGCTGAGACAGAACCAAAGCTGGAAAAGCCTCAGACCTCTTAGCCTGAAACATTCCACTTTTTTCCAAGTGCAAAAATGAAGAAAAGTAAAAATCAGTAGATAAGTAAGAAGCAGCTATCTGACATCGTCATGCCTAGAATAATTAAAAAAAGAGATATGTTAATTCTAACCCAGTTACATTACAGCGATAACTGTTCTCTACTAATAGATGAAATACACCAAAAAGTAGTTATTACTCCTCCTCAACACCTGTTACTTGCAGTACCAATTTAAAGCATTTTTGCCCACAGAAACTGGACAGAACTTTACATCACAGTAACACTAAATTCGTAACAGAAGACCAATTCACAGCTTTATTTTACCTCTACCACATAATGATGTTCCAGTAGCTACTACTAGAAATTTAACTGGCCTTGTACGTTAAGCCTAGTAGCTCACATTTAATCCAGAATTTTGATGGTGTTCTGGTTTAAACACAAAACTTTAAGTTGTTTATGGCTTTCTTAGCTTTCAAGACCCTTTCTGTCAGCTGAGAATTTTATTAGATTCTTCAGCAACATCTGAGAGAGGAGACCAGAGAGTTTGTTCTATTGGCAAATACTAGAACAGCTGGAAAGGAAGACAAAAACTTCACAACTTTGTTCTGGAAGAAAGAGTTGACAGAAGTGGCTGTGAGGTATCAAAATGTAGAGAAAATTTTCAATTCTGTTGCCAGTTTTGACTCAAGCATTTCTTTCTTTGGCAAATGCTGAGACGATTTAGCTTCAGCATAGGATGGTTATTCCATGGAGGTGATACACCCTGGGGTTGGTTTATTTGTTTTGTTTTTAAAGCCAAGTAACAACAAAAGCAAACATTAGCTTAATGGATTGTTGTTCCCATCTTCACATACTTGCAAAAATGACTAGGAAAATTCATTAAAAAAGAGCTACAAAGTGTTCAAATTGTAATAGTTTACAGCTCCTCTCAAGAGCTGATAGAGTTGATGCTCAAGAGCTTCTGTTGTGGTCTTGTTCAGTTTACAGGAAAGAGTAACCAGTCTCTACAGACACAATCTTTGTCAGGAAGGAGCACCAGGCATATCATCACAACTTAATGCAAATTACGAAATCAAGGTAATTGTGCTATGGAAAAAGAAACCATACAATAGACATTCAAAGTGATAATTTAAAAGAACATGTATGAAAGTTTCTCTTTTTTACAACTGAGTTTAGTAGCTTAGTCATAGTGCATGCATGATAGCAATATCTAACTCAGAATATATCTATTGAAACCAATTGCCTGTCCTGCAATTGGGAGAAGAGGGCTAGCCAAGTTCACTTCAGTTCCTGAGAGGTTAAAGAAGGAGATATTCCTCATTCAAATGAGTTTGACACTGTACACGAAATTCATCTAGGGAGCTGTATCAGATTTCAGCTAATAGACGATGCCCTGTTATCCAAAGACTATTTCTTCTTGTATCTTCTGTGGTCTTACCCAAGAAGATTAGGAAGAGTTAGACAAAGTACCTTATATTGTGGATGGAACATATTAAAACAGGTAGATGTCAATTTTTAGTAATTTCCTCTCTAAAAAACCCCAAACAACTCCAAAAGAGACAAAGCCTTCTTCATACATCTTTATATTAAGGTAAGGTAATAGGAACAAAGCAGAGAACAGAAAATTGCAACAGAATGATTGAGATTGGAAGGGAGCTCTGGAGGTCATCTAGTCCAACATCCCTGCTCAAGAATGAAAATCTGATATATTTATTTTTCAAAAGCCACTTTTTTTTAGGAGTTGGGGATCTAGTCCAACATCCCTGCTCAAGAATGAAAATCTGATATATTTATTTTTCAAAAGCCACTTTTTTTTAGGAGTTGGGGAAACATTCTAACAGTGAATTTAAAAAAAAAAAGATCATAAGCAAATTGACCCCAGCTTCATTACTTGAACTGCTAGGAAGTTGGGTACAACTATTTTTAAAAAGCCCTTTTTTTTTGGAAGTTGGGGAACCATCTTAACGTTAATTTTAAAAAAAAAAAGATCATAAGCAAATTGACCCCAGCTTCATTACTTGAACTGCTAGGAAGTTGGGTACAACTAAGCAAGGACAGCTTCTTTTTTTTTACCCATAAGAGAAATACATTTTGCTTACAATATTTAGCAAAAAATTAAGATTCTTCTGTTCAAATAGATCAACGAATCTCTAAAGAAGCAATCTGAAGAGAGTCTTACCTCAGCTGTGGAAACAAAGGAGTCTGTTGATGCAATGCTTAATGTATCTCGAAGGCAGAAATCATCTGTATTATCCTTTACAGTAATGTCTGTATTTTTATCTTTAAAAATAAAATAAATTATTATTAGATTATCTGAAAATTCCATCTAAGTCTTGAAAATGTACGTTTCACATATACTTTAATGTAGTACTTCATTTGGAAGGCACACTATTGTACTACGATGAGAGTAAATTCTCCTATGACCTGCTAACCAAGTGACTACATTTTTCTGTCTTTAAAGAGGACTTACAAACATCAACAACAATGAACAGAGAGAAGAAACAAGAGTTTTCCCAGGGGCTTTGTCTTTTCTTTGACAGGCTTCTGAAGATTTCCCTATCTGAAGATACTCCTTTGCTATATTGATCTAAACTCTCTGTTAAGTTTTTCACTTAGCTGTGCTACGTAACAAATGCTCAGTGTTGTAGTAACGAAGAAATACTTTTCTAAATAAAAAGTCCATTAATAAAAAACAGGTTTCAGTTTCACTTGAATTTGTTTCATTTTCTACTTCTCATGCCTTTTTCACTTGCTGGTTCTTCAGGAGAACAAGCGAAGATCTTAGCCTTCACTATATCCTCTTTCTCCAAAAAGCTTTTCCATTGAAATAACACTTCCAGACGCATTTCCTATAGTACTAGATTCTTAAGGCCTTTAAAATAACTGCTTTTTGCTTAAATCATCTGCAATACAGTGTCTCTCAGTTTCCCCTTATTTTATTAGAAGATTTCAACTGTTGCACATATTACCAGCATACATGGTTTCATTTTCACCGTACGGAAACACTTTCACAGGATTAAATTCATAAGTCACTAAGTCAGACTTTGGCTTGATGTGCTCCATACGACATTCTCGGTAGAGCACAGGCATCTATTTTGGGTTACTTTACCTTCAGACATTATACGTGTTGCTAAAAGTCTGTTTTATTTCCAACGGTCAGAAGCAACCAGCTACCCAATGACATCCAGATCTGTTGCTAAGGTAACACTTCATAAAAAACACTATTACATAGCAAAGTGGCCCACTGCCAATACACTGGAGTGGTTTACTCATCAATTGAGATGCTATAAATCCACATAACTTAACTATTATTTCAGGGGTTGTTATGGTTTTATTAGTTATGGAGTTGGAATGACAGCTCAGAAATTGTACATACAATAAATATCTGTCTTTGAGACTATTCACTGAGGGAAAAAATTATTAAAAGTTTAGACAAAGATTTTACTAGAGTTAGGCAGATTCCTAATTGTAATCACAACTTCAATATTAATATGAGAACCTCTGCTTTTTTCATATCATTCTTAATAGTTTGTTCTTTCTTTTGACCTCTTAAAACCAAGAGGAAAAGTACAGCACCATCCAAGCTGGCAGAGAAACGGTACATACTGGCATCTGAAAGCCGGATTATGGTTTGCGAAGCATTTGCTTGAAGCCTGGTAAAAGCAGATGGGTAACATGAAGTTTCCTTGTTATATAAATAAGCTTGTAACTTGCGTTAATCCTCTTCTAATATTATATTAAACGCTTTTCTAATACCACTTTTTCACGTAAGCAGTTGCTGAACTGCAATAATACTGTTAAACATAGGGTAGTACAGGGATGCATAGACTAGTTGCAGATTTTTTCCACTGGCTAAGTTTCGTTTTGGCTAAGTTGCTTTCCATATTAAATGTGCAATTAAAACAAAAGTTTCTACATCTCAGTTAAAAAAGCCCTCTAGCACATGGTTCAAGTGCAATCCAAAGAAACTATTTGCCTGACTGTCCTAGTCTGTAGGCAACATGCGACACTTGCCTCGGGAGAAGTAAACAGCTATATTCACAAGCAGCAATGCAAATTACAAACCCCTAGCAGAGTAGAGTGAGGGCCCTACTTGCAAAGATCTTACTGATGGCTTTAAAGAAAATGTTAAGGTAAGGATCCAACTCTTACATACACGAAGTTCAGCTGTCAAGTGGTTTCACAATCCAAGAACATCACCACCATCCTCATAGGGAAGTCTCAACTACTCCATGGACTGAAGACTCGAAGCCTTTGGATATTGTCTGGTACTTACTGTGCTGTTGCTGTTACATTTGAGTTTATAGCTCAGTGACAACACCATATCCGCAAACTGATGCTGCAGTATTTAACACTGGCCTATGTGATTGATTACATATAGATGGGAATAATGATATCTTAACTAAAATTTATTCTGCATCTATGTAAAAAAATAATTGGTTTAAATGAAGGAACCGTAGAGTTTCCAGCCCAGAATATGACAGAATCAGGGGCTCTTCTGTAGAGTTTGCATCCAGCCTACTACAAATTACATGATGCTCTAGAGAGAAGATAATTTGGAATACTTCTATATTTAGTGAAGAAGTCTTAAGTCCAAGTTTTCTCACATGGGCCTAAAACGGTCACCAAGCCTCTCTGCTTTTAACATGTTAGCTGAATATGGAATATCTGTATTTTCATTCAAAGAAAATTCTCACTACTACAAAAGAGGCACAAAATCTGCATGTTATGATGAAAAAAGAATTTTAAATGGTTGATAATGCTGAGTGAAATAATACCTTTGGCAAGTGATATGTGCACACAAAGTGCAGCCCCCCCCCACAAGAAAACAAAACAGCCTTGTCAGCTATTTCTGACTTTCTAGCCACCACCGCCCTAGTACCCTAAAATACCCTTGGCCAAGCAGGTGCTTATCAATACCCAATGCTGTGCAGAGAGCACACCATTATGAAAAAGTTCGGGTGAAAATTAAATTACAGCTGGAGTACATACCATGCAAGTACCAGGAGAACATTCTTAGACACAAGAACACAAAAAAAAAAAAAAGAGACAGCAGCACAATGAGACTCCTGGAATGAACAGCTGCAAGAGGAACCCACCCACCAGTGCCTGCAACTGCTCATACACTCATCTCTAGTCCTTATGTAGTCTAATACCTTCAGGAAAGGAATACTAGTGAGTGTGTGATCTTCAAATACACTTTACTTATTTGAGAAGCCAAGGAGTTATTTAGGGTTCCTTTTTAATTGTAAAGAGGATGAAGTAGTTTCAGACTTGATGCTGACAACAGTAATTGCCATTAAGACCCATGGCCGCAGTGCCTTAAAATCCATACGTGCTTCTGAAGTTAGATTAAGGGTATTAAAAAAAAAAAAGGAGGATGAATTATTGCTAAAGCTTGTGAAATTAATCCTTTACAAGCTTTACAAGATCTTGCAGACAGCTATTTATCTGAAACTAAGCAAGCTAAAAATCCCTAAACCAGAACAAAGGTGCTTTCACATCTATTCACAGGGTATTCATCCAGAATATTTACATGTCTGTTCTCTGGTAGGTTTGTGTGGTAAGACATACCACAAAACTAACCCTCTAAACTCTCAGAGCAAAATCTGACCTTAGAGGAGGAACTGCACACAAATTAACTTCCTAGTATTCACAATTGGGAAGTATTCACCTTCACATAATGTTTTAAAATTCTGAAGAGCCTTTATATAAAGCCTTCCCTCCAACCGTGAATGAAATATGGCATGACTTTGCAAGTGAGTTTGACACTTACGTGCAGCAGTTAAAAAAGGAAAGCACTTACTCACTGGCAAAGAACTCACTGGTAGTTAAGGAATTTAGTTCTGAGTGACACCATTAAAGCCATGGTTTCCTATTCTCTCCAGCCCTCCCGCTTCACTGGAAGAGCAGCACAGTAATACATCACAAGCAGGAAAGTAAGATGAGAAAGGAGAGACCTCATAGACTCTGAAGAGGAGAAAACCTTGCAAAGGAATCCACTTATGATAAGTAAGGGTACCCCAGGAGCTGCAGGGTCCCAGTATTCTGCCAGGCTACAACACGGCCAGCCGCTGGGTTACGTGCTAGTCAGGCCCCTAGCATGTGTGGCTCCATGCCTAGACAAAGGAATTACAATAACCAAGCTCAGAGAGCACAGAAACAAAATTATTACATAACACAGTTTCAGGAGAACATGTCAGTCTTCTAGTTTGTCTAACCAGAAGCAGCACAGTGGTTTGTCACCACTTGCTGAAGCATCCAAAAGCAGCTTTATTTACGTTTATAAATAGTCATAACTCTAAGGGTGTTGATTGAATATTCATTACAAAATCATCACTCCTATCAAGTAGCTACTAATGGATTACGTGAAGTCTTACCAGATGCACCTACAAATCAGTGAATTTTACTTTATGTTGCATTTATACAAACAAAACAATCCCAGTGTTCAGAGGGCACCTTCTGATGACTGGGTTGTACAGCTACAGCTTAAATAAGACAAGCCAACAGTGGAGCGGGGTGTCCACATAGGCCATTCTGGATTTAACAGCTAAATTACGTGTTTACATACTCCAGTAACACAAGTATCTGGATTCAGATAAAGTGCCTACAGTGGGAGACATCTCACCTCACTTTGTATAAACAAAGCAGTTATTGACTCAAAATAAAAATATATTTAAGGTCAGTGTCTGTTAAAAATATCTAACCAAATCTTGTACTCTACCAGTACATCAGCATGTATCACGAGTTAATGGTTCTTTGCTGTGACCACTCTGATGCAAACTGAAGTGACAAATTCCTTTAAAAAAAACCAAAACAACACTCCTCCCACCTCCACCAAACCCACAAAAAGATGCTCTAGTGTTGCACGATCATCCAACCTGGCTGTCAGTATGTGCTCACACCTGCAGCAGGCCCCTGTGGTGAACACACAGCTTCTGCTCACCAGTATTTGACTAGGAACTCAGCAACCAAAGCGGACGTCTAACGGAAACAAACGACTAGTGAAAATGGAGTGTAGGACAGCACCAAGTAATTCGTATTTGCCACTTCATCTTCCTCCTAGTAGTCACAGACCTTTTTGAAGATACACTTTGACTGAGCTAATTGCTGATATTTCACATTACATCCTTGACAAATACCTTAGTTCTCATGCAGAGAATAATCTTCTTTTGTGCAAATAGAAAACCGAATCTTACTTCCACAGTAAAAGTTGACTTAACAGAGCTTTCATAATTATTTCCAAGTACAGCTGTATTATTCAAGGTCTACATAAAAGCCTTCCACTACAATACTCTCACCCAGGTATAAAAAGGCCCATTTTCCAAGACATTGGATGCTCACCTAATTAGCATTATGCAAAACACAGATGTTTTTCATTCACACCGTGTGTTATATTTATTAATTTCATGTTATTCTTCAGGCAAATGGAATTCAGCTGATTAAAAGCATAGATGACAGTAAGAGATTCTTCATGCTTAAATGTAAATAAGTAGAGAACGCAGGTTAAAATTGTGCAATCCATTAAGTTTACATACATAAGCAATAAAATCCACCTGAAAACTGAGATGTACTCAGTTTCGCCATCTAGAAAAAGATGCCAATTACTTAAAATAACCTCATAATCTTCAAGAGATTTTCCACATACTTTGGAAAGAAGTAACAGCAATTTCTGGGATGTTTATAATACTTTGGTTATTTTCAGACCTTGAGGATACTTTTTCCATAAAATTGTATTAGATGCTGAGCACCACATGTTTAACGATGTATAAAACTGAACAACACTGCTAATGCTCTTGTATTCTAGAACAGTAAAATCAAGCACCTTGATTGCACTCATCTACCAAAAGACAGCACAAGATACTTGTGCATAAGTATCTCCAAGTAAAAATCAAGTATAACTAAAAAAGAAATTTAAGTGTAATTTATTTCCTGCAATCCATAGGCACAGCTACACGAGACAACTCAAGAATATTAGGGAATATTACATAGCTTTGATATTCTAGAATGATGATAGACCAAATGATTCTTTCAACATTTAAATCTGCTAACCAACTCCTCTACAAATTTGGTAACTGAATTGGCGTATTTTCTGATATTTGTAATTTTTAAGCAAAGAAATGACCAAAAGGCTAGAAATATAATTTTGTTATAGAGGATGTAACCTGTGAAGGCTGACCCTGAATCACTGTGGCATCATAAAACCAAAATCACAAATCGAAAGACCTCACCATGAGAAACTCTGCAATTCAAATCTCAAGGAAGAGGCAGAGTAAACAAGTGTGGTGCTAGATTGCTGAAATCTGACTTTTAACAAAATCCAGCAGTATCTAATATGTATTTTATAACCTGGGCTAACACATCATACTGCTGACAGTTGAGAAATCGGCTTAGTAAACACAAAATGCATGTATGCCTATGTTCGCTTCTCTGGTTTACTGCTCTGCCTCTCTGCTTGACATAGATATGTGATCCTGAAACAGATTCGGGATGTATATCCCCTGTGTAAGCTGCATGTCAGTTAGGCTCCTCCCTGTCATACAGCTTTTTGCTTCTTTGAAAATGTAAACTTTGATTATTTGTAACCACACATTATAAGGTTCCATGTTTACAAACGGTTTTCTGCAACTTTTCTTTGCCCTGAAGCTAAAAATCAGTGGATCTTCCCTGATTTAAAGTTTAATCCTTATTCCATTTTTATGCCTAATAGTTTAGGTAACAGTTTCCGTACTCATATTTTGATTTAAGAAATAAGATTCAGCAATCAAGTTTGCTCAGCTGTCTGATCTGGACAGAGGCTATTTAGATGGATTTGTGACACAAAGTTGTCACTGTGCTCTTCATAGTGGTACTCCATTCTGCTGTAGTTCAGGAAGCATCCCATCTATTTTGTCCCCTGCAAAATCTAGTTTGAATTCCAGTGCTGCTTCTTTTAAAACATAAGCTGTCCACTGCAGATTTATAGCACAGCACTGTGAAGACTGCCAGATACTTTAGTCATCAGCTTAGAACGTCACTGACTTTTCTTAGTTCTTCATATCCTAAAGCCAAGCACAACCTACCGCTATTTTTGCACAGACACATACAAGTGACAATGGAATGGTCTCTTCAACCACAGTCAGTGTGATAGTATGTTAAATCATTGTGATGCAGAGCAGATTCAAAATACAATGTCATATTTAGAGAATAAGGAAGTACAAAGCTAACTCTGAGGCTTACCCATCTTGAATTTGCTCCTGTAACACACTTTCTATGCCAGAGGCCTCCATAAGCAGGTTAGGTAGAAAAGGCTTCTCTGCAGACTTCAGAGAGGAGTCTTAAAAGTAAGCGAATTTATCCCTTTGGCCTCAGTTCTACTACATCTATGTAAATCTACTGAAATCAGTGGGTACTTAAAACAAGATGTCTACAAGATGTTACTAGTAGCATCCCTTGCTTCTTTCCAAGGCAGCTCGCCATCACCTTCTTGGCTTTCCTGCTCTGCAGCTCTTCACAGAAAAGCCCACAGCAGCACACGCAGTGATGAAAAAGGACAAGAATAATGAGCAATTGTTCAGCTCCTGAAACTTGCTTTATAAAGTTTCCTAATTTCCTTTTTCTTCATATATAACAAAGAGTAAACAGTTTAGTACACTAGCATATAGATTGTTTTGCTGGACACAGTGCAAGGGCATGGGACCGTCCAACATAATCTCTTCAAAGTAAGATTTTAAACACAAGATTGCTGTAAAGGTTTTTCTTTAGCCAGTGTATCATGCTTCAGGGATGTCGACATTTCAGAGCAAGTGAGACAGAGAGACAAAAGGAACCTGCATATTAATTTGTTCTTCCATTAAAAGAAAAATATACTGTCTAGCAGTTGGTAATTCCGCTTACAGTATCAGAAAAGGAAGACTGATACCTTTCTATCCCTGGAATTAATAGAAAGATAGAACAAACTATACAACTGGTGACCCTCAGTAAAATAAACATTAAAAGATGCAAATAGACGTATTTGATTTGGCCCATGTACTCAGAATGGAGACTCTAGCATATCTGACACAGGCAAACTGTGCAGGGAGAACATAATAATCCTAGTCTTCACTTGACTTTCAGGGCAGAACTGTTTTACAGAATTCTGCAGACTCCAGTGAAACAGCTCAGGAATGTGACTGGCTTCTGCAAAGCCAGCTGCGCACAGCATAGTTTAAGAACCTAAATTAGCAAGACACATGCTTAACTTTAAACAGTAAGACTTAAAGAATATCTTAAGTGTCCTACTGATGGGGCCTGCTTGCATTCCACTTGCCCCAAGAGATGGAAAGAATGAGATAAGAATCCTTTACAAGTTGTACTGAATGAAGAGTTCTTCCTCTGGGCCTTTAGTTTACTAAATAACACCAATTACCAAATTATAACAAAAAACCAATTTAATAACACTCTAAAGGTTGCTAAATGCATTCGTAACAAGATACTACTATTTGAATTATGTAAGTAATGATGAGTGCAAACTGGCCCTAGAAGATAGTTGGACACTGATTAGCAGCTACTCAAACAGTTGTAGTTAACGTTGCTACCCAGTCAATGTATTAGTTATCTGTGGTAAATTAGAGTAAAATAAAGCAAAGCTTGAATACTAAAGAATGTAGATAATTTAAGCTATCTGGAAATATGTACATGTTTACCTTTAAATACTTGCAGCATATCTGCATGTAGGACAAGGGCAGCTTTAAATAGCAGTAGAGAGAAGAAAGCCTGGTGTGATTGACACGTGCTCTTGAATCAGCTACACTACAGCACTTTGCTACAAACAGTATTATTCCGTAAGGTGGGACATAGTGCACAGACCAGATATCCCACAAAGAAGTAGAGAACTGACAGTAACTTGCATTAAAAAAAAAGTCATCAAAAGGGAGATGAAACGTCTCAAACAGTTATTTTTTCTAAGTTTTAGTAATGAACTGCATAAATACACATGCATGAGAGAAAAATGACATATACATTATAAATTTTACTCTCCTGTTATTGTTCGCAGGCCCTTTTGCTATAACTTTCCATAAAAACAGATTTACTCCCACATACAGGTTCAAGTTTGAAACATCTGAAGCAGAAACAAAAGTTTAAGAAAATTGTAAAATATTAGGAATGAAAAGCTTACACAAGCCACTTGAGCCTACCAGCTATAGGGTAAACAATTAAAAACACGCCACAAACTATATGCCTGGTAAATAAATGAGTACTGCTGTCGTGATGGGGTATGGCTAGCGCTGAATAACAAGCCCAGTAAACAGCAATCACTGGAGACTGTGCTATTTAGATATGCTACAGCCATTTATGCCAGGCTGATGGGTCAGAGCCTTTGATTTAGAAAGTAGCAAGACTTAAACTCAGCAGACACACTGGTTAAGAGAAGTTGTTAGTATTTGCATGTGTACACACAGATACGTTTTCATTTTAAGCTCTTGAAAATAAACTGCAGACAGAAGTTTATCTCTCTTAGTCCTCACTGAGCTACTGAATTAATAAAGGAACCACAGTGCAGAGAGCTACATTTGCGGATTCTATATGATTCTGTTAATACTCCATTCTGATATTGTGCTCCAAAGCAATCAGAAAAGCTCAAATGTTGTTTCTGCACTTTCAAGATTAAGCTACCAAGCTAAGAGATTACCTTGGAAGTCTTTTGAAACTCTCAGCTATCACTGTCTGTATCTCCCCCACCCCATTCTGGCTCTCTAATTTGTCCAAGAATGTTTCAGACAAGCATCTCTTAAAAATAGACTGTAACACAAGAATAAATTGTTTTAAAACAGGAATTAGCCCTATGGGCCAAAACATGTTCTTGATCAGCAGTTTATATAACCTCACACTGTGACACTCTAGCCAGAAAAATAAACACTTACCCACCCTCACTACTTGCCATCTGTCTGGTATGATTTTTCCTGCCTCTGGAACATTTATACTCACAATATATATAAACACATAAAAGTTAAGTGTATATACATCCTTTTTAGTAAGAAAAAGAATTTATAAACTCTAACTTGTTAAGAGTATACCACAAGAACACGTGAGAAGAGAGGGAAAAAAAGAAGGCAATTTCCTGCCCTTGGAAGGCTCTTTGCACTTACACCGCTTTTCAAATATATTCAAAACGAAATCAAGCCCTCACGTATGGGGAAAATGACCACTTTCCTTTACAAAAAGAAGGTAAATTTGTATGGGGTTTTTTTAAGTTTCAAAAAAAAAAAAAAGAGAAGCTATTTATTAAAATGGAGAAAGAAACACTAAAAAATTATGCCTTTAGTGTTAGTCATGTGTGTTCACTATTGTGGGGTAAGCGATAAACACACAGATAACAGACCACATGTTAACTAGTCCTACCTGAGTAGTATTGTGGGGCACTAACTACATAAACTGCTGTACAAATATTCCTTACTCATGTAAGGAACTGGAACAACTTCATCATATTTCCCCAATTTAATCAGGGATTTAAAAATGATGGGCAAAGAAGAAAGTAAAAAAAGAGGGAGAAAGCAATTAGAGTTTGCCCAGGTAATTATGTGGAACCAGGAAAAACTCATGCTAAGAGATCTGCAGAAAGAGACAATTGCAGCTGCTCACATATCGTAAGGAACAAGCAGTAACAGCTGAGAAGCAGCAGACGGATTTTGCATTAGACCTGAGCAGGGAAGCACAGGAACAGCAAACTGAACAAAGTTTGGGAATTACATCAGGTAGGTGGATTGTGGCTCAATTATAAGCAGTCTTTAGAGCTAATATGAGGAATAGCTTGTATTTCATTTGAAGATAAGCTCCTGAGGAAGAGCGACAGCTTAAGGGAAAGGAATCATCTGGTCAGAAAAATGAGCAAAGGTGATTTTCATAAACAACAGTTAAGTCCATGTGAGAGAAGAAGTTTTAAATGGACAAAGCAAGACACAAGAATGTGGCAATAATCAAGAAGCGAGAGAGACCAGGGCTTAAACAGGAGTTTTGGTGTGGACAGAAAGAAGACAGGTTTCAGGGTTGCCATTTAAGGGAAAGCAACAAGGTGTATAAATAGCCTTCATGGCTGGATCTAAGAGAAAGCTATTGGGCAAATAATAACAAGGGTCTTCAAAAAATCAGAAACAGACTTTATTTCTGATCTTTTTGGACGTGTTTTCAGAAATTTCTATCCACATCACCCCTCAAGTTAACATACAATAAGTGATCTTGAGTTCTCCAGTGCTGGTTCAGTGTACAGTAAAACACATTACCTTGAGCCAGCCACTGCTGAAAAAATTCAGCTAATCCATTTTACTAAGCAATTAAATGGCATTTAAGCTTCAGCTTTTAAGAATACACATGATCATAGACTCCATTATTAAATACCAACATAAACATTATCAAATACTGATCTTTTTCAGTACCAGTAATTTCTCTGCAGGTCCATGCAAAGCTATTTTGTGTTTTTAGTATAGTATTGCCAAAATTAAGAGTGTCACTGAGAAAGCCAAGCATTAGAATCTTTTCATAGACATAACATTTACAGAAATATTTTTGTTTAGAGTTTCAAGTCGAACTTTTAACTAACAATCTTACGCTACTATTTGACATTGTGCTTAGGTGCTTTCCAGTAAAGAATTTTGCTGAAGGTAATTTAGAAAGAAAGTGTTATTAATCTTGGACAAATATCTCTTTAAAGGAAAGTCTTAAATATTATTGACAGTAAAAGACGTATTTTATAATGCAAACATCTGCCCTTTGAGTATCTATAGCAAGTTCAAAATAAGGAGTTGAAGCAATAAATTCCCATATGAGAGACCTCACAGTAAGCTGCAGTAAGCTTAAGCAGTTAGCAAACTTGCACAAAGTGCAATAGCTAAATTATGTGCAAAATATGCATTATTTTTCTAAAAATAGGACTGGAATAACTTTTCTAGTCTTTTCCTCAGACTCAGCAATACTGTTTTCTTGCCTTTACAGGAGCACATCTTGGGATTAATATATTTCCACGCTTGACAAAACTATTGGTTTTGTTTGTTGTAATTTCAATTCTGGTTCAACCATTAGAAAAATGTGTTGTCCTTCTCCAAGAAATGAAGAAATTATTTAATGCAAATTTATGTTCAAGGAACACAGAGCAAATAAAAATTTTCAAGCTATCATAAAAAGTTACGCTACTTTGAATTTATTTTATAGTATGCACTACTTCAGCACACTTAAGTGAATTATTTTAAATTGCTCACCTTCTTATTGGAGCCTGAGAATTACAAACAGAAACATTTCTTGTGCATAACCAAATAAAAAGTAATACTCTCAAACTATATTTTCTTCCATCAACATTTCAAAGGCAGGAAGGAAAATACAGACCCTAGATATTACTCCATGGACAGTAAAACATTACAGAAGTCTAAGTTAATAAAATATAAAAAAAAAAAGCTTGACGGCTTCATTGATTATGCAAAGATTTTTTTTTTGTCTGTTTTAAGCACAGCTGGAAAGAAGATTTCTAATATGTAAATGCATTCTCCGAAGAGTTTTGTCACTAGGTTAAAGGCTGTGCTTATTCTCTCCAAAATGCCAGGCATATCTTTGAGTGTGAGAAGAAAATAAAAAGAAACAGACAAACTCTCCAACAAAACCATCCAGCAACACAGACCTTTGTGAGAGACCTTTTACTGCAGTAGCTCAAACAATTCATTTGTTTTAAATTGTACAATTAATATAAACCATAAAGTAAATATTTTAAAAATAGAAGTGCAATCCATGCATAGATTTTATTACCAAAAAGTTTAAGGGCCAGTGTATGCAAGTCACCATTAGTTTTGAGTGCCAGCATTCCTTTTTACAATAGAAATCAAAATAATAATATGAAGTACTGGGAATTCGGTACTGACAAGGAGCCCTACAATTTGAGAATTTTCCCCTCTGACCTGCAATACTGCTCATAAGTAAAGCTATTGTTTCTCTAACTCTTTGCGTTCCTCCCAAGTTAACTTGACTAACATTTCAGTCTGCTAGAAAAGATCTAAAAGGAAAAGGGGAAAAAAAAAAAAAGGTACGTTTCTTCAAGGACAGACCACAGAAAGTATTGAAAACTTTTAACCCTCTACCCCCTCACATTCTCCACTCAGAAACGACATGATGAATATTTTGTTTCACAATTTTCTGCCAATTGACTCCCCTCCTCGCTTCCCGTGTTGTTTCACACTTCTAAGAGGATCAGGATAAAAACAACAGCAGTTTAGCCCTACGTATTTATTTTAATTTCATGTCCAGAAATATTTCTGCTATAGAAGTCTTATTTTAGCCTGCTGGTTTACATGATAATTCTAAAAGTCCAGCAACAACAACAAACACAACTGTGTTCTGTCATTTCTTCTACATAAAACACAAATCTTTTCCAGGGCTGTATTCACTGTTTACAACTCAACAATAGCTTGCAGAGTTGCAACTTTTTAATTTACGTATGACTAGGGGGGAAAAAAAAGGCATTTGGAGGTGTTATCAAACAAAAGGCAATTAGACTACGGCAGTGACCACTTCCAAGCGATTGCCTGCTCTGACAAGTCACCTTTTATCTGTCTGGGCAGATAGAAGAGAAGCACTTCAGGCCACATCACCAAAGACAGTGGTTGCAGTAACAAGCCATTGTATTCCAGCAAGGACCCAGGTAACTCATTCCTCACTCTCTCCTGTAGCACGTTACCCCAGTCTCTTCCAGAAGGCGGTTTCTGAAAGCTGGCTGGCAAACAGTTTAGCATGCCAACCTATTCAACTAGTAAGCGGGATCACAAAATGAAAAACAAGTTTGTGGTATGACTGATCAACGGCAGCACTAGGATCTTAATTTGATTAGGTAGAGAGAAATGATGACTTGGGAGGAATAACATTTAAAGGTTTTGGGAGGGTGCAACATCTGTGACTAGTAGACATTGTAGGGGAGAGAGTGGTTTCAGGAGCCCCACAATATTGACAGAATATTTTACAGAGAAAGTTGAAAACCAGAAATTGATGGAAATTTCCTCCTATGTGTTTCCTTCCTGACCAAATCTGGAGCTCATTATAACCCAGAGTTTCTGAATAAATAGTGCTAGTCAGACATTTACGTAGCAAGTTTTTTGATGACACTTGACAAAATTTGTTCAACTGTCAGAACCCTGTCTCCAGCTGTGGCTAATCTCAAGCGCTTCACAGAGAAAAAGAAAGAAAAATCCACAAACTATACATAATTATCATGTGTATCAGAGCAAAAACAATGCAAAACATATTCTGATTATCATTGTGGGTCAACAGTTGAAACCCTGAAGTGGAAGAGCTGGTTATAAGCATTCTGACAAGCTGCAAGTGTTATGAACCTATTACAGACAACAAAGACTTTTTCTTGTTCACTCCAAGGCCCACAAAAGAAATAAAAATAGAAGTAATAAGGGGAAATACTTAAATGCCAGAAAGATCACAATAACCATTTACCCCAAAGTCTATCTCTTCCTCCCAAAGAGAAATAAAAACATCCCTCAAAATAGCATTAAAAAAAACCCCCAATACCATGCTTTGTCTCAAACACTGAAATACCCTCAACACGTTTCAGAGGCAACTTAGTTCAGAACTGAACTTGTTTCACTTGAACAAACAGAAATGTGATCTAGTTATGACTATGACAGCAGCACCACATACCTTTTCCATGTGTAGATAGCTATTCAGAACAAGTCAGTCACCTCTCCGTATTTTCTTCAGTAAGGAGCTGGGCATACATAACCTAAACCACAGATCAGTCTGTTTTTCCAAAACATGGATCATTTTTATGGCTGGTTTTGAGCTGTCTAGTATTTCTGTATCTTCAGAAATACAAAAACCTGAACTGGGCACAGTATTCTAAAACTATACAAACCTAAGATTGTATCTCTGCCTCTGTGCTGATGCTGTCCTCTTCACGTAGCCAAAGATTAGCAGTGGTCTTTTTTCTACACCACTGTGCTGACAACTTACACTGACTGTGATGTGTAATTTTCCTAATGCATTCCAAGAATGTTGATTATTTTTCTTCTAAAATCTCTCATTTATATGTACAATCTGTACCGGCCTGGATTCAAATGTAATTTGTTAGACTGTAACTATTTACACAGATAATTCAGCTTCGTATTACTAACCTCTCCTTTTCACTAATTCAGTGATCTAATGCCATAAATTATAATTTATCAACTTCCAGCTCTACAAATGATTTTATCATCAACTACACAGTTGATAAAATTACAGCTTTTGACCAAACATCTTTCCTAAAAAGCAAACCTTTCCCTTAACAGTGGGCAGAGGTATAAACAAACGGTCATGTCAGTGACCTAATTATTATCCTCTAAAGCATGCTATATCAATCCACCGAACTGCAGATCTCTCAAAAACATACAGTCCAAGAAAAACCATCTACCATGAAACCGTATCAATCGACAATAATTACACCTTTTATCATGTTGTCTGTGATAATACCACTGCAAATTAGCAACTCTAGTATTTCACAGGCATGACACTTAACTTGGGTGTTGGAGTTTTGAGGTGTTTTTACGATTTGGAACTAAACTCGTTATTTTCCAATCATTTGGAGCATTTTCCACTCTCCAGGATCAGTGGATAGTAAATGATGGATTAGGGTGCTTTCCTTACCTAGCTGATTTTAAGAAGCTTTGAGTACAACTCATTCAGGACTACTGTTTCTGATTTAGCAGATGCTGCCTCTTTGCCACAAATGACGTACACTCCTACAGAGCAGAGGCACCTTCATTTCTGTTTCTGTTCAGAACTGTGATTTGTATTTTGCAGGAGAATAGTATTCTCATCTTTACTAAAGAATGGTGTACTATCTTTATTTCTTTTGGCCACTAGGATTTCAAAGTTTTCTTCAACTTGCTTATCCGTGTGACTCTTCAACCCTTCCATTCCTGTTGTTGTTAATAGATGTGCATGTGAGTGAACACACACAAAAAGAAAAGTGATCTATGTTTACACTAGCTACTTCTTAAAACAGTAATAGGAAGCTTTGAATAGAAGTGTACACGTTAACATGTACATTTGGGGATAGTAAAGGGAACTCTGATACAGCTTTCATTTTCTTTCACTAGATTATCAAATAAAAAATAATAAAAGAAAGGGGAGGGGTGCAAATAAACCCTTAAGAGAGCCCTTACGATTGTCCCAAACATACTTTTCTGTCTCTGTCAGGGAAGTTACCAAAAACTTGTCAATCTCAAAAACATCCTATTTCCAATATTCATACGCTATGCTCATATATGCTAGTGCTATATCCCATAGGAAAGTAAATTGAGAAATTTTGAGTGATGAAGTGTTTTTATACCAAACATTGATTACAAACATCCTCTGCGTTAAATCTTCCAAGCACTACCAAGATATTCTGAAAAAGTGAAGCATCCTTTAACATATATATAATTTGCTGTCCATGCCACAAATTCAAGACAATAATGATAAAGTTCCAAATTCTGAACAGTGAAAACACCACTCACTAAACCACTTCATTCCTTGTTTTCCTCACTTATCTGGACCAGCACAAATAAAATTCCTAATAAAGTAACAGACATCTACTCAAGAGATCACAAATGATTTCTATAAAGAACACCTGAAAGGAATTAAATTCTCAGAGAATCTTGGCAAACATGAATCTAGTACTAACATCTAAAAAAAAAAAAAAATATTTATTCAAAATACTTCCAGGGTAACCAAGAAAAACAATGACTAAACATACTGAATACAAGACTGAGTCCTTTGAATACCATTTTATTACGTGTGCCTGAAGACAGAAATTACAAATAAACTCCTAATTTAATAATGGCTATACAAAGCAACTTTATTTAGGGCTTATGGTTTCAGACACCAAAATAAAACATTTGAACACTTCCCTGCTTCAAGAATTACATTAGCAGGTGTATGTAGATATGTCAGAAAGCCAGCTCTGACCTGAACTTAATTCCCACCTTACTCAGAGCTGTATTTAGTAGCCGCAGGGTAACACAGAGGACTAACAGATGAGAGTACTGCCACCTCGTGCCAGTCAAGCCTAACAAACAAGACTACTGACTAAAACTAATCCCAGAACATGCTCTGCCTTTGATAGTTATTCAAGATCAGATGCTTGATCTTGAATTATGAAAGGGCACAATAGTATCATTCTTTAAGAACATCTTACTCTGATTCTTCAAATAAAAATAATTAAACTATCTGTACTTAATCAACGTGTCTGACAGTGACTACTCATTGTATTTACCATATTATCATCCTGGTTTTAGTCACTCATAACCGTGACAACTTCCAATCAGCAGGGATAAGAGCTTATGTAATGGATATCTGTTTCAGGCTAGGTATTTCCGGTTTATTTTTGTTTTGTTTTGTCATAATTTTTTTACAAAAAAAGTATATGCGTACTCAGTTTGACCATTCAAAAGACTTATAAAACTTCTTTTGAAGTGCTCTAATACACCCATGCTATAAAAAGGGTCATATATTCTTACTGCATAAATATTAAATACCCAAGTCAACATAAACTTTAGTAAGTTGAGAAGTATTATTAAAGTACTCAAGTATACTGACAAGCCATGAAGAAAAAAATTTCCTCTCAGTCCATTCTTATCTACAATACAAGCACTACATCAAACATTATCACGTAAAGAACCTGATTTTTGTCCATTTGTTTACTGATAAGTATTATTCCACTCAGTGACTACTTCAGTGACTTCCCTCCCACAAGTTGTCATTACAAGCAATAAAAATATAAAGTAGGAGTACTCACCAATATCATTAGCTAGAGAAGCAGGATCAGAGGCCCCAAGTGTGGCTTCAAACTCTTCCTGAAGACGATAAGCTCTTTGAAGAAGGGATTCGAGCTTATGAATGAATTCAGCACTAATGATATCCTGCAAGAAGACAGACATTAGAAGATTTTCTGTATGTTTACAGTCTGCAAGAGTCCTTTGTAAAATTTAAGAGTATTAAGCCTTCAAAGTGCAAACCATGCCATTTTCGTTTCCTACAAACCACATAAGAATACTCTCAGATGAATACTTCAGCATCCAAAACATACACGCTTTTCTGAACATACACATATTTTACTTAGTATAATAAAGCAAAAATCTAAATTTTAAAATAGTTTAAAATAATCTCTGAGGTTTACTGCACTAGAAATAATTAAAGCCATATAGATGTATATTTATTTGAAAATATTTTTAGCATTTAGTTCCTAAGAACAAAGGAATACAAATACAGTTTGAGCACATTATTTGTGAGTATTCATAAATTGATCTTTCCCAGGACCTTTATCTTTGCTAAGCAGATGTCCTCTCACATAGTTATAAGAGAAAGGGATGACCCAAGGGATTTTGTGCAGAGAACTAGTATGCTTGGTAGCTTGATAATACCATCCAGAAGCAAACACTGACACAACAGCAATTGCCAAAAAATAAATAATGCTAATTCACTCACCCTGCTCTCCTCCAAATAACCAACCAATCAAAAGGAACAAAGCCAGATATCATTTAAATGTAATATGACTAAATTGGAAATTTGAGTTCATTCTTAGCTTTGGTATTTGAGTTAGAAGCTGAAAAGATTCAGGTAACAAAACGCAACAAATTGTGAGGGCAGCAGCAGTATCTAATACATTGAATATACTCACTTCTACACTTTCTTCCGCGATTGCGTCTCCCGCTCCCAGCTTAATGGAACCACAACTTGCTTCATCTTCAACCTGCCTGTTACGGAAAGTTAGAGCCTGCTCCCATCGACGCAATGCCTCTTCAAAAAGCTCCATGCCTAGGGGAGAGCAAGAATACCTCCATTCCATCATACACTGCTTCCATATGCATTAATATTTTACAGTCGCAGGAAACTGTAGTTAACAACATCATTATAGCAGAGACTCAAGTTTTTTAAAACATGGCAAGTCCCAGTATAAAAAAAAATTCTGCCTTTTTCATAAGATAAAGAAGTTCACCGTATGATTAGACCAACAATGTTCAATATATTTTTTCCTATTTACTTTCAAAAAGTTTTATTGATAACTACTACAAACATAGGAATAAAAAAAATAAAATTTGAAAAAATAACTCTAGATCAAGTAAGATTTCATTACTTTATGAGAATGTGCTTAGACACGTGTCAATAGGGCACTGTGAAAGAATGTCACAGTAACATTGTCCATGTGTGACTTCGCTATAAAAACAAGAGATCATTTACATTCATGGTTGGTAGATGTTGAATATTCTTATTATGACTTACCCATCAAATATAAATTTTCAGGTGTGGTCACTGGAATATTGACAAGCTTAATATCATCTTCATCTGCTTTGTCCCAGGAATTAGAATTGGCACAAGCACAACTGTGACAAGAGGTGGCACTCTGAACCTTAAAAAACAAACAAAAACCCAATACATTTTGAAATGTTATACAGTGTATCCTTAAAAGTACATTCCTGCCACAGTATGTTACCACCCAAGCCATCTTCCTAGAACCCGTTTTTACTGCATAGTAAGTATAATGGCCTTCTCAGCATCTCTAGCCTTCTGCACAGCTTGTTCAGAAAGTTGTTTCGACTCAATGAAACCAGATATTCAAGATTCTTCAAGCACTTTTACTTACTGAGGTCAGGCTTTGCACTGAACCAGAGTATTTGCTGAAGAGTCCTCCATTTGCATAGATACAAGGCTGAGAGCCTTTTTCTTTGGCAGAGCTCAGAGAAAGAGTCAAGTTTTGCCGACTGCTGGAACAACTAGAACCTAAGAGATACACTGATTTAAAGCTGCTGCAGAGCCAAAACATTGTATCTTTCATTAGCAACATCTATCAAGAATTGCAATTAGTCTTCTCAACAAAATCCAAGCAAAAAATTATTATTTTATTTACAGTTGTACAGGAGAAACTAGAAATCAGAACAGTAAATATCTGTAACAATAACCATGCATTTGGCCAGATTTATTTTCCCATTCTATAAAAAGTGAAATCTGTTTTTCTCAGTGTTGAGACATGTCCACAAGAATGGCAAACCCCATTGTTAACATATTAATAAAAAAAAAACGGTTTAATCCAAATTCATGATTAAAACTTCACCTTTGAGAAAAATATGAGCTTATTTATAAGACACTGTAATTTTGTTCTTAACTTGCACAATTTCTAATTAACAATTCAAATCTACTCAGCACTAAAGGAAAGTAGTTTGGTTTACTACTACACACTATTATGCACATCCATCCCCTCACACCCCTTTTCTTCCCCTCCAAGAAAATGAAGAACATTTGGGAGTTCCTTGATGTACCTTTATCTGATGCAGCTGCTTTGGTACACTCTAATACCAGATGACTTGGTTCCCATGGTGGCACTTTCTTGTTCTTCTTTCCACGTCTTCTTTTAAAGTGATGGGCCAGAAAAATAACAGATATTGCACTCACTGCTGTTACTGTGAAAAGCTTCTTTAACCCAGGGGAAAGCTTTATCTGAAAATAAGAGAGTGTGACTTAACTGGAAATATATGCTCCTTAACTCCCACCTTTCCTCCTACTCTCCTTTTGGTGTGTTCATTCAGCCTAGGCTAGAGCTTGTCTAAGGGAGCTGTTGCTCTCACGTGGCTTGAGAGACAACCAGCTCTCAGCAAGGACATAGACTAAAGGATTCTCAAAATGTGTGATGGCCAGTAGGTCAGAGAGTTTACAAAGGGACTGGTGCCACAAAGTGAAAGGCTGCACTGAGAGACATGTTGCAGCTCCAAGAACTTTACAGCATATTGCAAATCCACAAGTTATGGGGATCTAAGTACATGACTTTCAGACAAACTTATTTATTTATTTAATGCCAGAACAATACAGGACTTCAATTAATTTTCTAACAGCAAAAAACTACCAAGAAGAAGCTTGCCGTTCACAACTAGACTATTTCTTGCACTGTGAAAGAGTGGAGGATCCAAAAGCTAACATTTGCACAGTGTTTCAGTTTGGGAAGAATGTGTACGTGAACATATATCTCTAAATAAACCTTTTAAAAAATTGTTAAGTATTATTTTGGATATTGATCAGTCATAGGTTTATAGATGTTTAAATCAGCAAATAAGAACCACATACACAAGCAACTGGAATTAAAAGCCATTAACAAACTTTATAAAATTCAAAGTGGCAAGATATTCACAGAAGAAAAGAGCCATTTAACTGGAAACTAGTCCACATTCACAAAATCTTTAGGAAATCTATGCTGCTTGAGAAAGAGACTGCCAGGAGAAAACCAGATCTGCAGTCCTTGGGGCTATAGGGTGTTTCTGTAACACGTTTCCTCAGACGAGAGCGCTGAGGAGCACTGCGCCCTGGCAGTCCCTGGCTGCTGTGCCATCAGTTAATACTGCCAGTGCCATGTACTCTAAAGAGGCATTGAAAGCTTTACTCTGCACCAAGTTTGCAATCAACAAGTCAGACATCTCTGACTTGAGAACCCTGTCCTTACTGGTATTGCATCGCGACTGAGGCCGAAAACCTGGCACTGTACTCTGTGAGGAAAAGGAAATCCCCAAAACACTGCGCAAACACACACTTAGGAAAGACTCTTGTATTTCACAGAAATAGAGTTAATAACTAAATAGCTGAGATTAAAACCTTCAAGATCACAGAATTAAATGCTAAAGTTCCAAAGAACTAAGGGGATTTAAAAAAAATTTGTCTCTGCCTACAAACATGATCATAAATAAACTAACAATGAAATGAAAACCTCCAAGGAGAGGAAAGCTAATAGCTGTACATAAGAGTTGCATGTGGTATTTAGGAAGGGTATGAACATACTGCAATGTAAAAAAGAAACCAGCAATTGTGGAGAGATCATAAGTACAGAAAAAAAAGTTAAAATAATCAGATGCAGCTAAGACTGAGAATATCTCGTTCTGGTTTTATATGCAGTAAAACTTTGAAAAGCATTTATTTACAAATATGAAAAATGTCAGGTTTTGCTTACGAGCATCTAATTCAATAAAAATAAAATACAGTCATTTTAAAGACATGGAGTTTAAAAGCAGAACTTTTAAAAATAGATATTAGCGGGTCCTAATAAAATACTACTTGCATTCCTAACTATAAACAAGTTATTTTCTTTTAGTTTTCCTTGTCAACGATTCAGCATACACAGACCGGAAAAAAATCTACTGGACCACATTTTGTACAGCCAACTAGAAACCCTTTTTCTCCTGTGTATTATGGCATCAGAATACAGCTCACTCTTCAAGAAATTTGTTCTCTGAGGGATACGACTCAAGTCTTAGTATGTTCTCAAGTAATTTTGATTTGTTTCACTCTATCATTAATCACATATGTAGTTACAGGCAACGTCTCTCTTCTCTGAACCTCTATGACACAATTACAGCTCCTCCTTCCTGTTTCTGGCAGGAAGGTGCTCTAGGGACGAATCTTATGATTCCCTGCAGACAAGGAGTACCAGCTTCACAATAATGCCAGCCTTTGTCCACCTGAAAACTAAGATCATAACGTTCTCCTCACCCAGAGTTCAGTGACTGCGCTCCATGTTGGTAGTGAAAACTGGCCTATAATGTCAATGAAAGAAAAATAAATCACTCCACATCTGTAAAGGGAACTACCGTCATTAACAGAGCCTTAAGGTTTCCTTTGAAGAAGATTTTTCCATAAAGAAAACAATCAAGCGAACAAAACCAGCAAAAATAACTGAATGGGTTTAAAAACCCGCCTGCTTTTAAGGAATCACTGCCTTGTTTTAGTTATGCGCCACTTGTTTAATCAAACAGAATTGACTCAAAAGCTAGAACAAGGATTTTTGATTTACGTTAATGGTGTGGTACTGGCAATCTAGAAAGTATTTAAGGCCACACTCAATACTACTACTCAAAACTTAATGAGTTATGTTTATTTTTAAATATTTAAAGAATTCTACAAAAAAAGAGACAACTCGAGGATTTTGAGACTTGATTTGATGAGAATCAGTGTGCTATTGCAAAATGCAGATGTACAGACATTGCAGAGAGAGCAGTCTCTTTGGACAGATGTATGATGATGCATTAAGTGCTTATTAGAAGAAAAAGGCATAAAAAACTTGAGTTCAATGTTCTAAACAAACTAAAAATCAAGGTATTCTATACAAATCTAATTCACAGAAGAGCAAGTGCAACATTGCAACTAAACTTCGAAAAGACTATCAAAAGTGACAATATTCAGATAACGCATATATTACCTGGTGAAGAGAATAATACCAAGAAAGGGGAAGATGAAATACCCGTAAAGCTACCGTCTTTAGAGAAAATCGTGCCTCAGTAACAACGTCTTCTGACATGGCTCCTTCTCTCCCATAACCTCATTAAGCAGAACTATCTTGAAAACGGTCACAGATGGTCTCTGGAATACGCTGTCAAACGAAGGATACATACTAAATTACGCAACAGAAGCCCAGGACAGTTTTATTCTACAAGCTCGAATCACTTACATAACAGGTACATGACTTGTTTGATTGATGTTTATGAGTACAGAGAAGACTTGTGCTTAATGAGAAGACAGCGAATTTGCTGGCTCAGCTTAGGCCCCATTCCTTCCAGCTGCTCTGCAGTGACCTGTCAAGCCAGGGTCTACAGAGGGCTCAGCCTGCTTTTATTAGCTGGTGGTTCACTGGTTTGCTCTACGTCACGCATAGCAACAAAGCTGTTTCCAAGATCACTACTACTGGAAGAACCTATTTGACAGCTAAAAGCATTAAACGATTTGAGAGCAGCCAGAAAAAGTTTACCTCATTCAGAGCTGCACATTTTTTGCAGACACACGATGAGGAGTAAGTACTACACCCGGCCGTAATCCCTCCCACTGACAGGCACAGCCCCTCACTGCTGGTCGGTAAAGGCACGGCGAAGCCCCTGAGACGCGACGCCCAGGACCGCAACCGTGGCACGGGGTGAGGGGAAGGAACCGGGCGGGCCCACACACCGAGCGGGCGGTCAGCTTCAGCCGCCCG
>NW_010420517.1:8391-9209 GCF_000710305.1 Buceros rhinoceros silvestris | reverse complement strand
CAGGCTCTCTCCATCATCCCAGAAGAGGTCCCCCCAGGCAGTGGCACTCTGGGACAAGGCCACGATGAGGCGCAGGGGATTCCCTCGGGTTGCCCCACTGGTGGTCCCCGGGTTCTGAGGTTAAAGACATGGGTGCTGTAGGCTTGCAAGCAGCCGGGTTGGAGGTCTGGAAGCTGAGATGCTGGTGGGGACACACACGTTGTGGACAGACCCCAGGGAGGTGATGGGTGGGCGCTCACCTGGGTGGGGAGGATGGCACCCTCCCGGACATGCAGGTTGAGGTGCTCCAGGGGGGCCAACATCTTCAACATCTCCCCACTGCTGTTCACCGAGGAGCCCTGGGCAGGAGGCGAGAGACACAGGCATGAGGGGGTCGGGGCACAGTGGGGGACCTTGGGCATGGGTCTGGGCAGCTGCCATCCCCACCCCTTTCTCCATCAGGGCTTGCTGGGCTCAGCTGTGGCTTCCCACCCGCAGCCCTGAGATGGTCGAGCAGAGACCATCCGACCTCCAGCTGAGTGCCGTGGTGCTCCTCACCGTGTAGAAGTCATACCACACGCCTCGGGGGACATAGCCCATGACTGAGTCCACCCCGGGCTCCAGCACTGGCGTCACCAGCAGGCTCCGGCCCCACAGGAACTGCTTGTCCAGCCCCAAGGGGGCCACATCCTGGGGGAACCTGCAGCGGGATAGAGACGCCGCTAAGATCAGCTGCTTCTCTGTGATCCAGCTTAAGCACCTCCTCAGCTGCCAGTGGGGATGTTCTTACTCAAAGAACAAGGGCCGGGCAACGGTGTCACCTTGTAGGTGGGCATGGT
>NW_010420517.1:699-8313 GCF_000710305.1 Buceros rhinoceros silvestris | reverse complement strand
GCCGGGCAACGGTGCCACCTTGTAGGTGGGCATGGTGGAAAAGGGTGTAGAGGAAGGGCAGGAGGGAGTAGCGGGTCAGCAGCACGTCCTTCATGGCCGTCCTCGCTGCAGGGCTGAACACCGTTGGGTCCTGGGCCTGGGGGAGATGTGGGGAGTCAGCAGCCAACCCACCCCCAAGGCTGCAGGCATCCCTACTGCCCCTGACCTGTGGGATGCCGCATCCCGCGTCCCACCCCTGGTGATTATTCCCACCGCGCACGCAGCCCTTGACCTTCTCGTTCTGGGTGTTGTGGTTGCGAGCGAAGGGGTAGAAGGCACCGAGCTGCATCCAGCGGGTGCACAGCTCCTCCGAGGTGCTGCCGGAGAAGCCGCAGATGTCCGCCCCGACGAGCGGGATGCCGAAGAGGCTGAAGCTCAGCAGCCCTGAGGGCAGGGATGGTCAGCAGGGCACAGGTTTGTTTCGGAGGTGTCTCCAAACAAGCAGAAAGCTCGATGGAGCTGGGGGTGCTGGTAGGGGAGGTCTGTGTGCAGCCTGTGCCACCCACCTGGGATGGAGTAATACATGTCCTTCCACTGGCTCCGGTTGTCACCCAGCCAGTGCCCTGAGTACCGGCCCTGGCTGGGGAAGGTGGAGCGGGAGATGATGAAGGGGCGCTTCCCCTGGATCTGGATCAAGGCACTGGGAAACATCAGGGAGAGCCAGAGGCAGGAGGTGAGAGCAGCCCCCAGGAGTTTGCCTTATCCCACAACAGTGGAGGGAGAGGTCCTGCCCCGGCAGTCCTGTACCCAAGAGGTACAGGAAAGGCTCAGTGCCAGGACTGGCCTCATCTAGAGCAGTGCAGGGTTATTCCCATCCTGGACGCTGTGAGCAGCTGGAGAATCCCCCTTTCAGGTCAGGCATTCAAATCCCTGCCCTATCCCCACAGAGGATTTTGTCCCAACCCATCCCCAGGCCAGCGGGAAGTGGGATGCTCGGGTACCTCGCCGTGGCTTTGGCTTCCATCAGCCCGTAGAGGTTGTGGAGGTTGTAGTGCACCGAGGTTTTCTGCTTGGCTGAGGCACACACCGTCTTTGCCGAGAGGGAATCGCCCAGCACGGCTGCCAGGACGGAGAGCCATCACACTCGGTGGCCAGTGATCTCAAAGCACGTGGCACCTACCAGCACAGCCTTGTGTTTCACCTCCCTCCTTACCTGGTGTGTAGGGTGGGCTGTCGAGCTCTCCCGGGGGGCAGCCGTCCTGAGACCCATCTACGAAGTTGGATGGCTCGTTCATGTCCTAAGCAAAGAAAATTGTGGAGCTATTTCAAGGGTGGGGGGGAAATGGATAAACCTGGAAAAGCTGCATTTGCGGAACAGACGGCCCTAGCAGGACACACACTGGGTGTGAGATGAGCTGCCGGCAGGGAGAGACCGGAGGGCAAGGAGGGACTTACGATCCAGAGGCCGTCAAAGGGCACGTGGGCATGGAAGCGCTGCAGGTTCTGCAGCCACCACTGGTGCGTGTCTGGGTTGGAGAAGTCTGCGAAGGCAGTGAAGCCGGGCCAGACCTGCGAGGACACCACAAAAACACTGTCTCAGCAAGCAGGTGGTTTGTGGGAGGCTGCCACAGGGAACGGGGTGCCACATGGGTGCGAGCACACTGAAGGACCAGGGGTGAAACACAGGATAAATCCAGGCCAACTGCTTCAAATCCTGGGTGCTGCACACTCAACATCCCTCCTGCCTCCGTGGTACCGGGAGCATCGGGGTGCTGAGGGCTCCCCCATGGCCTGGTGGAGCTGCTCTGCCTCTGCTCGCACAAGCCCTGACATCACCCAGCCCGGAGCATGTCAGGGAAGAGCTGTGATTTTCCATGCTTTGCCTCACTCCACAAATTGTAGCCAACTGATATTTTTCCCTGTGATTTCAGGCTACATCAAACACCCCTCCTTGTAGATGGTGAGGGAGAGATGGTGGGAGCAAATGGGCAGGGGGGACAAACTGGGAGGGTGCTGCTGCAGAGCAAATCCGTAGGTGTGTTTTCATCGCAGACAACCTCCTCTCACCCCAGAAACGGGAAGGGAGAGAAATCAGATGACCAGCTTTTGGCAGCACTGCCGACTCCGTTAAACTCATATGACTTGCACGGGCTCTCCACTGGGGCAGGGACTGCCTCTGGGGTCGGTGGAGATGCCAGGAGGTGAGACATGAGGCTGAGGGCTGAGCCATGCTCCGGCAATCATTCCAGAGCAGCTCCTTGGGCGCTTGGTTTTACCTCCAGTGCAAGAGATGAAATCCCAACCCTGCTATTGCACAACCCCACGAGGCTGGGGCTTCCCCCGGAGCGCCTCACCTGCCCGATGAGCGGCTGCCCTTGGGTGGTGTTGAGGAACAAGCCCCGTCTCAAGGCTTCATCAAAAGGCCAGTAGGAGCCGTGGGGGTTGGTGCTGCTGATTCCGGGATCCTGGGTACGGAGCAGAGGGTTAGTGCCATTCCTGGCAGACCGTGACCCCTTCCCCCTGCCAGGCTGGTGTGATTCAGAGAAGAGGACAACCCAGACGGGGTCAGCCAGAGCCCACACACAGCGGCTGTTTCCCCCAAGGGGAACAGAAACTTGCTTCAACACTTTCAGGCATGTTTTCTAAAATGCCACTTCTGCAAGAACCCAGGACCCATCAGGGAGTTTTGGGGAGGGGGGGACAAATACAAGAAATCTCATGCTTATGCAAGAAACATCAAGTCACAGACAGGCTTGGGCTACAACAAGGAGTTCTGTGGGGAAAGAACCTGACCTTGCCCTCCCCAGACCCTCCCAGTCCCCACCACCCCCCGCAAGCAGAACCCACATCCCCTTTCCTTGTGGAGGGAAGAAGGGAGATGACAGCCAGGTCATGAGATCCCAGCACTCGTGGGGATGTGGGGGCACCCGAGCCGAGCACCCACGAGTTAAACAACCTGACCCACAGTTCCTCCATTTCTTCACCCACCCAGACAGGGGCATCCTTGTACTCCTGCAGCACAAGAACCTGGCCCATGTCTCCACAGCCCCTGTGCTAGGAGACCTTCCAGTGGCAGTTGACAGCTGCCTGCCCAGCACTGGAGACCAGCCTCCGATAAAACCTGCCAGGGCTGGCGATGACCAGCTGGGACCATGAGCACCCCTTGCGCCTCTGTCTTACATCGCGGCTCTGCAGCCAAGACAGCGCAGGGGGAGAGGAGGGGGAGTACCAAGATCATAACGTAGCGCTGCCCATGGTTGTGCAGGTCTTCCACCAGCGAGGGGAGGGAGGCAAACTTCTGGGCATCGAAGGTGAAGTCCCGGTAGCCATCCATGTAATCAATATCATTCCACTGTGCGTCCTGCGGGACAGAGGCTCAGAGATGGGTGACGGAGCCCAGACACCCCGCTCCACGGGTCTGAGGGGTTACCTGGGGGATCTGGTAGTTCCTCATGGCTCTCACGGTCTGCCAGGTCTCGTTGCTGGATCCATAGCCCCAGCGGCAGAGGTGGAAGCCAAGTGCCCACAGAGGTGGCATGGCTGGGAAACCTGCAGCGGGAGAGTGGGATCATGGATGGGTTGTCCTGAGACAACATCCGTGTCTCAAAAGGATGGGGAGGGAACGGGAGAGGTGGCAAAGGGGGTGATGGCAGTCCCCTCACATGCTGGGAGGACTGGGGATGGGATGACTGGGGATAGTGGTGAAACTGGGGTGAGATGGGGATGGGAGCATGGGGGAGGTGCCCACAGAGGGCCACGTTGGGGTGTGGGCACTTACCTATCACCTGCTGGTACTGCTGGATGACCATGTTGGGATCAGGCCCCAGGAAGATGTAAAAATCCAGCACCCCCCCGATGGTCCGCCAGGTCAGGCCCGGAGCAGGCTGCAGGGCCACCTCTTTGGGGTGGGGGGAGAGAAAATACAGTGACAACTGGGGAGCCAACCCCAGACCCCAACCCCCACGGCACGGACCTGGCAGCACCACAGGCAATACTCAGCCTCTGGGAGGAGAATGGGGAAATCTCTGCCTTGTGCTTGGTGGATGCTAAACGGGCACCTGGAGACCTAAACCACCGCTGGTTTCCGCAGAGAGAGATCTCGCTATCTTAAAAATTTGTCTTTAAGCCCCAAGCTGTGCCCTTCTCCCAGCTTCCACTTAAAAGACCAAGCACCTGCAGGGCTTTCCTTCACATCCTCCCCCCAAATCCCCTCCTAAGAGAGTCAAGAGCTACTTGTACAAGCAAGAACCTGGGAGCAAGAACACAGGAACGAGCCCTCGAGTCTCAGCTCATGCAGTTGTTCCTTGGGAGCATCACTGCAGTAAAGAGCAGCTGGAGCTACAGAAGTCCCAGTGTGCCCAGCATCATGCCAGCTGGCTGCAAGCGGTGGCTGCTGGGAGGGACGGGTGGTCACCGGTGCCGTCCCTGACACAGCACGAGCCCGCAGGAGCTGCTGGGTTATCAGCTGGCACACATGGGCAGATTCCACAGCCACAGCTGGCGCAGCACAGCTGGGAAGAGCGCGGGTGGCAGCCGGCATCCCTGGCTACACCCCAGCCGTGCCACGCCGCCGGGCCTGGGGGCAAGGCTGTTTTGGGTGGAGAGGGAACGGGCATGGATCTGCACACGAGGGACTTGCTTTTCCGATGGCAGCTCGGCAGCTGGGCGTGTGGTTAAACTGCTCGGCAGTTGCTAAAGAGCCTCGCCGTAGCCAGGAAACAGATGGCTACGCTCAATAACGGAGCCATCAAACCACATCTTTCCCTTTTACAGCTTCCTCTCGCCCCAAGTTCCTGAACCGGCTGCTCCAGCAGCTCCCATCTGTCCCCATCTTCCGGGTCCTCCTCTAGGGACAACAAGCTGGCCCAGAGCCCCCCAGGACACCTACCCATCGCGTTGCTGTTGAGGAGGAAAACCCCATGAGCATCTCCACCCTCCTCCATCAGTAGGTAGAAGGGGTGAGCACCATAGAGGTTGAACGATTCCTGCAAAGAGGAGGTGCTGGGTGAGAGAGCAGCTCCCAGGCAAAGCGGGAGAGCCCTGCGTCACCAGGCATGAATAAATGACCCTGAGTTTCATCTGCCGCCACCTCCTAACCAGGCATCTGCCACCCCCCGTGGAGCGATGAGGATGGTTTCAGAGCTGGTGCTGAAGGCCATGGGAGGCTGCTTCTTCCTAACAGCTCAGGGGCTGCTACCAAGCCAGGCAGGGCAAGAAAGAAACCTCCTGCCTCGCTGCAACCTGTTGCATGAGCGCCAGGGTGGAGCGGAAAACACCCAGGGCCGTCGGAGTGCCAGGAACATTTTGCAATTGCTCTGAAATCCTCCCCGGCACAGTTCTGCCCATCAGGCCTGACTACCCCCTTGCCCCTCCCAGCGTCACTGCCCACCCCCATGCCATGTTTTCCCAGCGCTTGTCCGAGGCACTGGAGAGCAGCACCCCTGTCCTCTCCCCCCACACCTCCACGGGCAGAGGGAACATGGTACCGTGGGAGAGACGTCGCGGGCCCACAGCGTGAGGGTGTTCCAGTCCAGGCTGTGCAGGAGGGTGCTGCGGTGCTCCCCCAGCCCGTAGAGGAAGCTGGACGGGAGTGATGTGGATATCTGGAGAAACTGGTCAGCAAAGATCAAGGGGGCCACGGTGGTGTTGAGCCTGCCAAGGTGACACCAAAGGAGGGAGAAAGTCAAGAAGGGATGCTGGGATCCATTGAGATCCATTTGCCCATCAACAATTGACCCCTTCCCACTTGAAGCATCCCAAGGGTCAGCACAGCAAACATACATCCCACCCTGCATCCAGCCCCGTCACCTTGGCCCGGGCAGCAAATTCAGGTTTGGCTGAGCACAAGACACAGCCCAAGCCCAAAGCAGCCTGACCCAGGGTGGCACAACCTTGCCTTTCACATCAGAAGTTTCCACCCAGGTTATTATTAACCACCAAGGCAGGACGGCAGTGGGGTTTCTCAGCCTGCTGTCGCTGATAAGCAGCTCCTAAGTAAAGGACAGACCACAGGCACCAGCAAGCAGGAGGGAGGAGGAAAGATGGGATTCCAAAACATTGTGGCCATACATCAACCAGCCACTGGCACTCACCAACAGCTTCGTGTGGGCAAAGCCGTGGAGGTGACTGAGAGCAGTGGAGCAAGGCCACCCACAGTCCTCTTCCACAAAAAGCCTGGAGCCATGGGTGTCCCTATCATCTGGACAGCCATGGAAGCCCAAAAGCAGGGTGAAACAGGCAAAGCCACAACCCCTCAGTGGCCCTTTCCCTGAGCCACCAGGTCCCTCATGGGTGACGTGCCAGCATTTGCACATTGTTTGGCTGCTGTAGGACTGGCAAGGAATTAGGGCACTGGGAGGTTTTTGGAGAGGTGCTGATCCCACCCAGCCCTGCCGCAGCCACAGCAAGCACATGGCCAGCCCTTGGGTCCAGGAACCCACGTGCTGCTGCATCCCCACATGAGCACTGCTGGAAAAATGAAGACGAAGAGTAATTATTGGCTGGACATCCCACAGCGTGGTTTTCCCTAAGGAAAAACCTCTGGGAAGCATGCTGGAGCCGGCCTAGGGTGGGATGAGCCTTCCCCCACCACTATGGGATGCGGAGCAGGTGGGTTCTTACAGCACTGTTCCTGTTGCCCTGCGCCGCAAAAGCACCCCAAAGGGGTCCTGGGAGAAGTCCAGGCTGTAGATAGGGTTTTCTGCTCTCTTCATTGCCCGAGGAACCTCGAGAGGAACCTCGTACCGTGGATTGGCTGCATCCGTTATCTGCAAAACAGAGAAAACATGCTTTAAAGACCAGCAAAGCAAGAGGGCAAAGGGTTGGAGGTGCTCATCGGTCACAAACAGCCATGCCTGGAGCACAGTAGCTTCCAAATTCAGTCTGAGCAGGGAACAGTGACCTGTGAGATGGAGGGTGCAAGGGTGAAGCCACAACCTCTGGAGGGCAACCAGTGGGAAGCTCACCTTGATGTGCAGCCGCGTGTCTGTTTCAAACTCCACATCCAGCCTCAGCATCTTGATGTCCCGGGGGTAATAGGCCTTCTCCCTCCGCACCAGCAACCCCACCATGCCCAGCGCTGTCTGGTTGAGGCTCTCCAGGGTGTAGCTTGGGAAGTCGGGGGGGTAGAAACACCAGGGCACCCCCCGCTTGCCCCCCGCTGGCAGGGTGTTCTCAATGAAGCAGCACCCCCGGCTTTCGCAGAGCTCCTGGGTCACCACCACGCTCCGCTCTGGGTAGCAGTCAAAGCGCTGGTTTTCGGGTACCAGCAGACATTTGGGGGGCGGTGTGGGTGCAGGCCAGCCCCCCGATACTTGCCGCAGCACCCAGACGGTGACAGCACTCAGCAGCACAGCGGTCACCAGCAGCCCACTGCCCACCCACCATGGGGCCAGCTTCCCACGGCTGGCGGGCGTCGAGACAGCCCCTTCCTCCTCCACCCGGCATGTGGACGGCTGTGGCCCCGCTGTCGTCAGCTTCTGGTACGACTTCATCGTCCTGCTGCTGGAGCAAGGTGGAGGTGGTGGCAGGCATGAAGGAGGCAGAGAGGGAGAACTCACCCAAATCTCAGGGACAGTTCCCCTGCTCCCGATGCCCACGGTTAGGGCAGACCCTGCCTGGCCTGGCACCCTCAAC
>NW_010420517.1:0-568 GCF_000710305.1 Buceros rhinoceros silvestris | reverse complement strand
CACAGGTGGCAAACCCGGCAAAAGATGGATTTGCCAGGGTCCCGACCCTGCTAGAGAACATGCAGATGCTGCCACATGATCTCCAACCAGTCCCAAAGGACAAAGTGCCATCTGCCTGAACCCCACTTGCTATCGGGAGGAGGGGGGGGTGGCAGAGCAGCCCCTCAAGGGGTTTTTCCAGGCCTGAATGTAGGGGCTCCAGCATTTCTGGAAGCTGCAAGAGAAACTGAGCTCCTTCTGCCCTTGGAACAGAGCCACGGTGCTGTGAGCTGGGGCTCCAAGGTGCAGAACATCCCCCGACCTGAGCATCCTTTGCTACTGCCCCAAACCCTAAGTTTTAGCCCCGGGGACGGCTGGCTGGGAATATACCATCAGCCTTTGCCTCCCACTGATAAAATCCAGTATTAACAACTCAGGCAAAAAACTCTTGGCCTGTAAGCGAAGGAGCCCCCCACGCTCCTGCTGAGTGCAGGAGCAATCTTGGCACCTTAAATAAGAGACATAACTTTCTCATCTCCACCTCCAGCCCAAGCCATGGGTGCTCAGACCCCACTCACCTCTGTCCTGC
>NW_010420516.1:0-9140 GCF_000710305.1 Buceros rhinoceros silvestris | reverse complement strand
CTACAGAGGCATCTGGACAGGCTGAATCGATAGACTGAGGCCAACTGTATAGAATACAAGGCCAAGTGTTGGGTCCTGCACTTGAGCCAGAACAACCCCTGCAACGTTCAAGGCCTGGGGGAGAGTGGCTGGCAAGCTGCACAGCAGAAAAGGACCTGGGAGTATTGGTCAGCAGCCAGATGAATATGAGCCAGCAGTGTGCCCAGGTAGCCAAGAAGGCCAATAGTATTCCAGCTTATATCAGCAATAGTATGACCAGTAGGGAAGTGATTGTCTCCCTGTACTTGGCACTGGTGAGGCCACACCTTGAACACCATGTCCAGTTTTGGGCCCTTCACTACAAGAAGGACATTGAGGTGCTGGAGTGTGTCCAAGAAAGGCAATGAAGCTGATGAAGGGTTGAGAGTGGCTGAGGGAACTGGGAATGTTTAGTCTGGAGAACAGGAGGTCTGGGGGGCGGTGCTTATCACTCTCTACAACAGGGAGTTGGGGGTTGAGCTCTTCTCCCATGTTATGAATGAGAGGACAAGAGTCCTTAAGGCCTTAAGTCGCATCTGGGGAAATTTAGGTTGGATGTCAGGAAAAATTTCTTTACACAGAGGGTCATTAAGCATTGGAACAGGAACACTGCGGTGGAGACCCCGTCCCTGGAAGCATTTGAGAGACGTGTGGATGTGGTGCTGAGGGACATGGTTTAGGGACCCTGGCAGTGCAGAGTGAACGGTCGGACTTGATGATCTTAAAGGTCTCTTCCAACCAGATGATTCTGTGATTTACGAGCTTTGATGGCATGCAAATTGACAATGTTTTTATATAATTATCCAGGAACTGAAGAAATGGAAACAAGTGTCTCAAGATGTGCTCACTTTCTATTGTTTGCATTCTCTTCCCTGTGTCTCAGAAGCAATTTTAAGATCAGAATAAAAGGCAAGAAAAATGGTACTTACAGCCTATTGTAACTGTAATTCCATAAATGTTATGCTCAATATGTCCATCTGCTAAAATGTTGCATTTCAGAGGAGTAGCTAGTGAAGAAGTGTCATTAAATGTGACACTAGAAACTGTTTCGTTTATTTCACGATACTGTTCTTTAGGTACCACTCTATTTTTAGTTTTCCAGATAATTTGATTAGCATAGATGTTACCAAAGTCAAGACAAGTCTCATTCAAAATGCATAATGCTGTGAAATTGGATCCACGGGCCAATACAGGAGACTCTGGGATGATGTGACCACATGACTCTACCAGTCCACCTGAAGGTAAAGAGGAAAAGAATTGCATCTTTATGGAATGCTCTCCAGTTTTTAATACTCAATACTGCTGATACAACACAACTGTAATGTTAAAAATACATGCGTCTAAACAGGAAACGGATTAGTTCAGTTATAAAACTGAAATGCATTAGGACCACCAAGCAGATTTGAGGGGCAAAACCAGTGTAGCGTTCCCCAGGCTTTGCAAAAGCATTTTACCAAGCAAGAAAAGCTGTATTAATAAACAGCAGCCTTCAGAGAGACAAGAGCCTACAACTGAATGTTTAGAATGTTTTGAAGACAGAAGGTAATGAACTTAAGGTTACTGTTGCAGTTAAAACAGTATTTTTCTTGTTACCTTTCTCAACAGAAAATTTGGGTAAGTGTTGCTGTGGTGGACTAGTTTTAGAAGAACTGCATGCAAACAGTTAAATACTTGAGTTGTCCATTTCAAAAGCTTCAGTGTGTATACTATAAGAATACTATATAAGAATATAAGAATAAGTAATTATAGTGAACTCTGCACATTTAATAATACTCCTTTTACAAAGGAACTTCGACACAGCAATAAAATGGTGACTATTACTACAAAGGCACATAAAGAGAAAAGTCTCAAGTTAAAGATGAAATAGGTGATTTAAATGCTGCCTTGAACCACAGGCCATGTTAAACATCTTTAGAATGATCATTTGCTACACAATAGCAGTGGCTCACAGCTCTAACTTGATCATAGAGCCTACTACACCACTGCACTGTCAGCTTATTAATTTAACAGCATTTAGTCTGACCAAGACATGCCTTCATTTAGACACCATTTGACATATGTGAAATTAAACTTTAGCTTGCTACAGTGACCAGCTCCTGTGATGTGAGTGCAACTGAAACAACCTTCTGCTGACTCAAGCTGCTCTTCACTACCTCTGTACGCAGAAATGAGTACTAGTTTAACATGCATAATTTTACCATACAGTATTAAGAGCATAAACTAGGTCCCTCTGTCTTAATACAACTTGCTTTCTGCTTCCACCCCACAAGTACCAAGACAAAAAGCAAGTACGTGCATCAAGCATCTCATTTAAAAAGTTCTGTAAAGTCTCTTGGGTTTGAGACACAGAAATCTTACCTTCAAGAGAGCAAATATTCAAGAGCAGATATAAGCAATGGATCACCCAGTTCCACCCAGAAAACATGCTGCACAGACTTCCTGTAATAGAAAGATTTTTTTAAAATTTAAACTATTACTCTTCATTTTAGATCACTGTCAAATTCAGATTTGTATTTGATATGACAATTTCTCAGGTATGCACATTTATCTTCTTGAAAGAATCAGTAACTTCTCACTCTTAAGAATGAGCATACGTTTCCATTTTGGTCACTGCTATAACAAAATCCAATGCATACTTAAACTGATATAGTTTAAAGCCTCTTTAGTTACAAATTTAAGAAATGCAACAGCTTCAGGTTTTTCTTGTATATTCAAACAAACTTCACTAGTACTACTGTGGAAGGTTCAGCTGGAATTGAGAGCTTTACACTGTGGCTCAGGTTTTAAAACACAACCCTATGAATTTTATCATCGTTACCATACTTACCCGAGCTTTCAAGGGCACTGATATAAGCTCTTTGCACAAGGTCCAGAACAATTCACCACAAAAAATCACGTGTCTTATTTACAAAAGTGACCTAATATACATTTAGGAATTACGGACAACAGTGCTTCCCTATCAAGAACTGTTGGTTACTTTAGAAAAAGCAGTAGCTCATTCTTCAAAACCTTTCAAGCAAGAGACTTTGTAATTTCTCCAAGCTGGAAGGGTTTTTCTTTTAACATCTTATGTTTCCTTAATGCAGCAGAGCTTACTTGTTCTCCATTTTGACAATTCCACAAAACAGTTTTAGAGAAACTGTAGCATTCAGACAGTAGCTCCCACTCTAGCTATTTTGAAGCTGAAGTATCTTTTGACTTCCTCAACTTGCAGTTATAAAGCAGTCCTATATTATTAAAAAGCAAGCGACCATTCCCTACTAAGCATAAAAGCTGTACTATTTTCAGTTACACTTACACGTTTACATGAATAGGTAGATTAGCTTAGTCAAATAGGGCATTTACTCCCCAACCTGACTTCTAGAAGCAGACTTCAAACTGTTATTATAGTTAGAAACTAACCATAGGTTTACTAACTTTGAGATTACATTGACTGTGGCAACCCCATTTCTGAAGTTTTATTTTCACTGACCTGAGAGAACTTTTGGGAACAGGTAGCCTGAGCTTTACCCCTGCAAAATGCAACTCACTAAGTTTGAAAGTATTCATAGTATTTCCTAGAAATGTAAAAGCTACATTTAGTATTATCAGAAGGAAAAAACCCTGCAATTTACAACAGGAAATACTCCTTTGCTTTGATTATATTACTTTAAAATACCTACAGAAAGGCACAAGACATTTCATACAGATCAATAAAATTTGACAAGACATTTAGGCACTGATGTATAAATATTAAAATATCATTCTAGAACCTCAATCCTTAGGCATCAGAAAATCTAGGCCACTTTTTTTTTTTACAAATCAAGAAAAACAGTATAATGTAAAGAAAATCTCTATTCACAAGAATTAGTAACCAACAACTAAATGAAATCCAATCTTGAATCTTTACAGCAGTTTTTGTAGGGCAGTAAGTGTATTTCTGTTAGAACTAAAATAACAGCCCATCAGAATTACCCAGCAGTATCTTTATTTATATCTATATTTGAGTTCATTACTCAAAGGCCACCAAAATTTCCTATATAGAAATTTTACACTACAAACATTGCTGATGAAAAGACTTGACAATTATATTAAGCCTTTATATTTGTCAGTAGAGGGTTTTTCTTTAACTAAATAAAAAGACCTTTATAATCAGATTGTAGTTGTATGGATTTGAGAATCAAAAAGCTATTCATTTTTTCTGTTACTCAAGTACTCTCACTGGGCCAGATACGGGAACCATTAAAACCATTATACAGTTTTAAGTGCAATACATCTTTAGATATTTATTACAAGCATACAGTAAGAACTAAACCAATTGATTTTTGCTTATTACAAATGTAAAGTCTTCAAATATCTGAAAAATAATGTTTCTACCCACCCATACCTTTCTGCTTTTTAAAATCCCAATTGGTTTTCCAAATTTTAAAAGTATTTTTTGATTCAGGTCTTCAGACACTGAATAACCAGCATGCAGGAGAATTTATTTCAGAGTCTTGACTTACTCTAACATTCATGACAAATACTGCTTGCTACCTAAATCTTGTTGTGCTCTATTAAGGCGACTTTAAAATTTGTTATTTTAAGCAAGAGTAAGTTAAAGCTATTTAATTTGAACAATCTGAGTTGCAGAATACATGAAACTCATGAGAGCCCTGAGGACAACTACAATCTAAGTAGAAAGAAGCAGCAGCTCCACTTCCCTGCGGACAAAAGCTACAGAACAGAAGCAGCAGCTTCCACACTGAAGAGGAAAGAGCAAAGCAGACATAAAATGGCAAAAACTGAAGTTTCTACAGAATGTTCTGTATAATATTCTGTCCCATTTGGTATCATGACTGGTGCCACATCAGAATAACTGCAGTGTCAGTTAAGTATTACATGATTATGAAGTTACTGCTTTTCTTTTTGGTAATTATTTTTTTCAGGTTAAATGTTATTCCACAAAACTATTCAAGAACTGCAGGTATTAAAATCATTACATCTTAAGTATGGCTCAAGTGAAAAAAATACTCTGAAGCACCTGAAAGAATGTAAAAGCTATCACTTAAACTAATAACCTGCTCAAAGGAAGTAAACAGTAACATGGAATTATCACATATTTTGCTCTAAAGTGTAACATTTTTCATAAGAAATCAAAATAAGATTACTTCATCTTTTTAAATTAATGCCATTTCTATATTCAACTGTCTCCCAGAACAGGAATATATTTTAGTTGTTCTAAGCAGGTTCACTTACACTTGGGAAGATGAAGTCCAAATCTCTAATACTTTACACTTTGGGAAATTTAGTACCTGTTTTGAGGAGGCAAAGAAACTCTCCACAGTTTATAGTACTTGTTCCACCACACTGAGCTCCTAAAAGCCAAGAGAACTGAGACACATGCTCTATCACCTGCAACAGAAAGTTAAGTGGGAAGCCCACTTACAGCACAGGAAACAAGTAGCCATGACTACAGCATCAAAATCATGCTACAGTTCAGCACATACCTGCTTTCAGGCTGTTCTGATGTATTTTACTTTCCTCCCTCTGCTAATCAATGCTGTTTGAAGAAGACTGAAGCTACACACATCTGAACCCACAAAGAGTCTACTGCAATCCCTTCTAACAGGTGATGTTTAAAACATTAGCCTCTCCGGCTTTTACCAGACCGATCTTAACTGAAATTTAGTTCTAGGTGGAAGAAACAGAGTTATGCTAAGCACTTCCTTCTATCTTGCCTAGATAAAAGCTGTAAAAAAAAAGAAATACGGTGGGGCTTATAACTAACAAAACAAGGAACTGTAGTTCAGATTAGAGTAAGTAAGGTACTTCTCACTCTAGGGAAACTAGTGTTTTCCAATCTGAGCATATAAAGATTCTCGGGTGCGAACGGTGCAGAAACCCTGCATATAAGATATACCAAAACTTTAAAACAGCATCAACCAAAGAAATTCTGCTAAACACCAATTGTTTACCGTTACCTTGTTTCAGTCACATTAAGTTGCAAGTCTGGACAACAGAAAACTCAAGAGTTCCTCTGATTATGCAGCACAGCCCACAGTCCTGTTTTACAGAATCACAAAACCGTTTTGATTGGAAAAGACCTTTAAGACTGAGTCCAACCATTCACTCTGCACTGCCAGGGTCCCTAAACCATGTTCCTCAGTTCCCATCTGCTGTAGTTAGTCAGTTCAGAAGCTTTTTTTAAAAAAGCCAAATCAACATTTTAACCATACTATGCCGTTGTTGTATGTGAAGAGAAAAGGGAGACAGAAAGAAGCTGACGTTAGAAGTTTGTCAGGTTACTTTCATAGCTGAATCTGACAAAATTGGCAAAGGATCAAAGTCCATCAAACACAGTAAAAACAGCAGAGTTACTTTAGAACTGCTGCTGGTGACAGTCCTTAACTCACAGAACACATGCTATCTTGAGGAAAAAAACTGTTAAATTGCTGCAATTACTGCAAAGACAGACATAGGAAACTCGTAGGTCTTGAGATCACTCTGTTTAATCTCTAAATCATATGGGACTTATATTCTTCACATCCTGCTAGCATTTTGAAAGTAAAGCGCTAAACTTTTATGCCTGAACCTTAAACTGATGCTTCAGGCAATGTCCTATGAAGAGCTAAAGTCAAGCTTTATATGCACAATAATGCTTTATATGCATTAAGTCTAACCTGAGACTGACATTTTTCGAAGAAATGCCAGACATTCATGCAAAACATGTATCATTACTTATTCGCAGCAAGAGAAGTCTTACAGATTTATCTTATTTTATAAATCATGATTACTCCCCCAAAATTAATACAAGTATATGTCCTATGATGAGTTATGACCTTTAAATTTCGGAGACGTGACAACTGCCATCCAAATGACCTACGTAGTACAATTTCAGTTTAAGAGACCTTAGACAAAATCAGAAAATGTTCCTGCCAGCAAAGCCAGCTTGCAAATCAGGAAGTACAGATGACCACTAGAGGAAGGTGTAAGGTCTGTTAAGGCTGATCATCACAACAATCACAAAAGTCCAAAGGTTGCTGGCAAATGGATTTCCAGAAATTCCTCAAAAACCTAAGCTTACAGCTTCAAGTGGTAATCTGTCACTAAGAATTCACATAGTTCAGGCAGATAGTAAGTAATGCTGCACACAGCTCTGCTACTACAAGCTACTGCTTGAGGTTTTATAACAAGCCAGGTAGTACTTTGAGTCCATCTAAAAGCCATAACTATGCTCAAAGAATTTTGATTACTCAAGCTGTAACTACTTTCTAATCAGGAGTAATAGTCCACAAGCTTCTTTCCTTCCTCCAACCTTACTTCCTTTTTGGACATAGTTATAACACTCGAAAAAACCCTAAACACCTCTAAGAACCCCTTGAAAGTCTTACATAACATTATACACACAGAACATTCTGCAATTCATTTTGCATTTAAAATTTCTATGCACAAATAGTATCTCTATCCCTTTCACCAAACAGGTAAGTAAGTTCTCCACATTATTCACTCCTTTGCTTCCAGGAGGAGGCTTCTCCCTACCTCTGGGGTTTCAGTAGAGCACTCAGAATAAAATGCCCAAAGGGGCACACATTAAAATTTAGTAATTCATTAGAGGCATCAAATGTTTGCTTGCAAGAATTAAGTAGTTCTTTATAACACCTTCTTTAACTGTAGACTGCTTCCTCTGAAAGCTTTCAGATTCTTTTGCAAAGTGTGTAGCTTTAGTCTAAAAACCAAGTTAATTTATATGAAACAGTGTCTTAGTGTTCCACATGTTCATCTTGAAGCCAAACATTCAAGACTGACAACCACCAATGCCAGTTCTCTAATTTAATCAGGTTTTGCTAGTATAAGAATCATTCTAAAAAAACCAGTCAAGAGGTTTATTTATTTTTTTGTTTTCCATACTACTCTGCTGGTGCTAATCCTCCAGAAAAGCAACATGGGAGACAGTGCATCTCCATTTTGTGTACAGACTTACACATGTGCATGTATCTCCCCCTCCTCAAAAAAGAGGTATATATATAGGCTTTACTTGAAGAGATCACTTTTCTAAACATGTAAATATGTAAATAAGACACAAATATTTTAGTTTAAATGCTTAACTTCGAGAAACTAATCTCAAATTTTCATCATCCTCTCCTACTTGCCTACTGTGATACATTAACATACAGATTAAGGTCAGAAGTTACATGCTTTCAACATATATCTTTTACATATCATTATTGCTCTGAAAGTAACAGTATTTAGGAAGAGAAGTACAAATTATATGTTCTACAAGGTGAAGGAAGGACAAACAAAAGCCCATAATTCCTCAAAGTAACTGAACTCAGGTTGTGGACTCTCCTGCTTTTCCTCCCTTCTCAGTGGCAGGACAAATCACTAATCACAAAACTATAACCCCATTTGTTACAAGGTTTCTCCTTCAGAAGAAACAAGCAGCTACCACTCATCTAATCAGCTGAAAAGAAGGATGAAAACTAGGACTGGGATTTATTCTCCTCTGCACTGCCAGCACACTTGGCAGACCACTTTCCTTTGTGCCTCTGCAAGACAAAAATAACGACAGTTTTTCTTTAGGATGAGCATTAGAGACCCACGGCAAGGATGACTGCAGCTCAGGCATACCCTGGAAGTTCGCTGAGGACCCAAGCTGCTCACTGTACCCTGTGCTCCACAATTCCTCAGGGAATCACGCCGGTAGTTGGACTAGGCGTAATGTAAAGCATGCTTTTCTTTCAATGCTTTTCTACGCTCTTGTATGCAGCCAACAAGAGCAGACCACTTCTGGGAACAAAAAGTAACACTTTTCAACAAGAAAATGCCTGCCGGTAACACAAGCAAGCTTCTCAGAGAATTGAAAAAGCCCAGAAGACACGAGGCCAGTGAGGGTCGCAGCACCTTTATTGATTATTCCGTCGGCATTAACAACCTCAGCACTAGAAAAGATCCCAGATAATGTTCACTCTTACCCTCAGCGCCACGCCAGCAGCTGAGTAAAACCGCATCAAGACAAGGGAAGGGTTGTGGATGGGGCACCCCCATTACGCACACCGGCGAGAAGAGGGGATCGACAGACCCTCAGGCCCCTCACCGAGGAGGCCCCAAGCGGCCTGGCAGCGGGCGCGGCCGTGCTGTGCTTTTAGCTCCACCGCCACGCC
>NW_010420515.1:20625-22098 GCF_000710305.1 Buceros rhinoceros silvestris | reverse complement strand
GTTCCTCCATGTTGAACCCAGGACACAGTGTCTGCCTTATTTGGGTGAAGTCTGGAACCATGGTAGCAGTTTCACATTAAAAGGAGACAGAAGAAAAAAATAGATGTCTTCAATAATTTTAAACGTTATCTAAGTGAGAACAGATATAATGAGAAAATTTCAGCTTCTTTCTTGAGTAGATTCAGAATTTTTGATATCTTGCAGAAAAAACGATCAAAAATCCTTTAAATCTATTGTTAGTTGACTGCAAGAAAGAGCTAAGTTTGTCAGGTTTTTAGAATGTGGTCTGTAATAAATAAAGAAATGCAGAACCCAGGCAAAGCTGAACTGGATTTTTTTTCTCTCGGTTCTTTCTGTGGCAGTGAGCAGGCAAAATGAGAGAAATTCAGCAAGTGCTGCAGAGGATCAGCAATCACTGCTCTCACACCCTCCATCCTTGCACAGACAGTGATTGCTTTCACAGGGAAGCCATCAGGCAGCATATGGAAGGTACAGTAGGAAGCTGGCAGAGAAACTACATCAGTGACATCCTCAAATCTTGAGTTGTCTGGAAGAGTCATTTTATGTATCACATAGGTGCCATACATCATATTCTCAGGCTGACATTTGTTGGTTTTAATCTACTAAACCAGTAACTAGCTGAGATCTGAAAGGACTTCCATTTTTTAAGTGTGACCTTACTCTGAGAGATCATTGACAGCAAGGTCTGTACCCAAATAACTTACAATCTCATTAAGAAAGGTCAGCCATCATTACTGCAAGCTTGCACTGAAAACCGTTACATCCTTTCCCAAGGCACTCTCAATAAATAGTTTTCCCTCTCTCACAAGCACTGAATGTGCGTACATGTCAAGGAACAACTTACTGAGGAAAGAAGCACATGCAGTATCTACTTGAGAAAACAGACCCCTGATATGCTTAGTGATTTTAATACATATCTTTCAAATCAATTCTCTGTTTGGTGTTATAACCCAAGAAATAAGAACCACTTTGTACCATTACTTCACTTTTTTTCACGTGGCAAGCTTCGCTAACATTTTGATGTCAGTACGAAACCCCATCTCCAAGTGCACAGGTGAAACAGGCCAAGCTGTGACTAAGGGAGTACCTCTTGTTCCTATATCCTAATTCCCATGGGGGCAGGTAACCACTGGGATCACGCAGCCCTGCAGGTTAGCCACCTGTGCTAACTCTCAGCCAAGTTTCTACAGCAGAGGCTGTAGCATTTTTTTCTGCACCTGAGAAGGAATCCCTAGGTCCCTTTACATTCTTGCAGTGCCACTTACCAGTGATATTTAAATCTACATGCTACAAAGATTTTGCAGGCAGCATCCAGGTCTTCACCTGTCAGTGAACAGAAGAGCTCATAGTTACAGAGATTGCTTCTTGTGCATGACCGATGCGCTCAGGAGACCTGGAGCCTCTGTCCAGATGTAGCCCTGGATAAAATGTACTGGGCAGGTAAAACAAGCA
>NW_010420515.1:2646-20499 GCF_000710305.1 Buceros rhinoceros silvestris | reverse complement strand
TGATCACCAAAAGATGGGACCAGAGAGCTCCTTTCTTTGCAGAGCACTAAGACACAGTTACATAACATCCTTAATAATTTTTTTCAAATGTGTCACACAGAAGCTATACAGTGCTGCTTGTCTCGAAGCTTCTTCCTTTCAGGGTAAGAAAAGGAGCTGCTCTTGAATCTAATCCAAGTTATTGTTCCAACTAAAAACAGATTAAGTTGCTGCATTGAGCAGAGCTTTGTTTATAGTGGAGTTTTTATCTTTTTCGCATTTTAAAGGTAGATACAGGCATTCAGAAAGACTAATAATATGTATTTAATGAAAAGAAGGGCTTACCTTTTCTTTTTACTATTATTATTTTAAATTTTATTTAAGTACCTAGAGATTATACAATATGTACTATATATAAAATGCAGCCTCGGTCAAGATAAGGGCATTGAAGGAAAAGCAATTGTAAAATATTGCTAAATCATGACAAACAACTTCATTTTGAGTAGCACATGAAGTATATCACAGAACTTATTCCTAAACTAAATCAACAAGACTTTAAAAAATTTCCATTTGGCACTCACTTTCTCAGTTTATTCAAGGAAAGTTCAGATTGAATGAAGTGCCACTGATTCAATGTAGAAAGCATAAAAAGCCAAAAATAATGTTAGCAGGAAATCCTCCTACTTCACACACAACATTTTATACTGCCAAGCTACTGTTTTCTTTTATATCCTGGAGAATTTAGCATATATTATTGTTTTACAACTGACAGCTGTTAACATTCATACTGTTCGGTCCAGTCTAATGAACTTCATTTGAGATTGAATTATATGAAATCATTCCCCAATTAGAAAGCTCTTCATTAGCAGTGACTTCTGATGATTCCTTAAACAGCAGGAAATAACATATTCTTCACTACATCTACAAACCACACGCCAGGGTTAAAGAACCTTAGGATTGCAAAGAAATCCTGGAATTACCTCAGATAATGTGAAACAAGATGCTGTGCCAGTTGCACAAAGACAAGAAAAATTCTCCTTCCAGATCAGGACTAAAGGAGTCGTTTAGCATTGGCAGACTAGCAGTCTGGAAAGAGGCTATCCACATTCAAACAAGGACAGATGACACCTTTAGTCTGCAAAGGTTTGTCCCACCATTAAGCCTCAAATAGATAGAATTAAGTTAAGATAATTTCTAGGAATTAGCTTAGAAAACAAGCATTTATTAAGTTATTTATTTTTAATTACATATTAAATGTCACTGTGGCAAGTTAAAAGCAGTAATAATAATTCCAAATCTGTGTCATTAGAGTGAAAAGGAGTGAGGATGCACATTACAGCTACTACAAAGCCACTTCACTTTAGCACTTCTATCACGTTTCTGTCCTTTAGATTCCTTTCCAGTTTAATTTCTGACTATTTAGATAGAGCCTGCTACTCATAACTTCTTGCTTATTTTATAAGGGTATGACAAGATAGTTAAAATTACTCCACAGGCTGAAAGTAAGGATATTGATAGAATAGAATTACAGAACCACAAAATTGTTTTGGTTGGAAGAGAACTTTAAGATCACCAAGTCCAACCATTAACCCAGCACTGCCAGGTAATCACAAAATCATGTCTCTCAGCACCACATCTACACATCTTTTAAATACTTCCAGAGATGGTGACGCCACCACTTTCCTGTGCAGCCTGTTCCAGTGCTTGACTGGAAATTTCAGTGAAGAATTTTCTCCAAATATCCAGCCTAAACCTCCCCTGGCACAACTCGAGGCCATTTCCTCTTTTCTTACTGCTCATTACTTGGGAGAAGAGATTAACACTGACCACACTGTAACTTCCTTTCAGGTAGTTGTAGAGAGTGAGGAGGTCTCTCAGTCTCCTCTTCCCCAGGCTAAAGCAATCTCAGTTCCCTCAGCCGCTCTCCGTAAGACTTGTGCTCTAGACCCTTCACCAGCTTTGTTGATCTTCTTTGGACATGCTCCAGCACCTCAATGTCCTTCATGTAGTGAGGGGCCCGAAACTAAACATAGTATTTGAAGTGCAGCTTCACCAGTGCCAAATACAGAAGTACAATCTATATGTATTAATTACTTAAATTACTTTCAAGTTACATTGCTATCAAGAAGTGCACCAAGCACATAATGCCTGAAAATAACCAGTACTAACAAATGAATAAAAAAGTCTTGGAGCCATAAAACAGCTCAAAAATAGAAAACACATTTCAGGAAGCATCTTGACAAAAAAGTTACAACTGCCTGGAAGAATCACACACCAGGCTCCTTTTACCACTTTTGCTGTTTCTTCCCCGGGCAGTAGCCAGCAACCAGCATTCTTGCACAGCTTCCAGCTCAGCTGTCATTCCAGCTGATTCGCTGTGGGCTCAGATATAATCCATTGAAGATGCTATTCCCACAGGAAGCTGAGGACCAGTTCACACAGGACTTTGTGTTTGTTTGCATATGTGTATTCACTGTAGTCAATGTCATTTACTGACTGTTTCTAAGAACTGTCCTCCTCCTTGCACCACGTGAAATGAGGATTCTCAAACCATGTCTCAAACCATAAGACTGTTTTTGACAAAATATCAGGCCCCAGAACGTCTCTCACATTCATGAGATCTACTGATTTCAGACAAATACACCTAAATATCTTCACATCCTATTACGTCTGCATTAATCCTAATAGAAATAATGGATTGGTTGCCTTTTTAATCTTATGGTCCAGAATGATTGCAAAGTGATTGTAAGAAGATCCTTTATGTCTCAGACATATCCTACAGGATACTGTCATATCTTCTTCCCAGGATAAAAAAAAAAAAACCCACCAACCACAGAACCACAAACAACTGAAACACACTTTGACTCAAAGTTAGTGAGGATAAATGTGCAAAAGAAAACAGCAAAAGCAGGACTAAATAGTAGCACTCTTATCTATTAATGAAAACGTTACAGTATCTTCCACCATATGAAGAAATGTTAATACGAAGATCAAAAATCTTAATTTAAGAGTCAGCTCATTTATAGTTAGAATTAGAGGAGATGTATGTAATGCCACTGAGCAGTGGGAGGTAAAGAACTGCTACAAGGTCACCTTAAGCTCATTCTTCCAAATCAGTTCAAACTCACTTCCTATAAGCATTGCCTACCAGGCTTTTTTCTGCTCCAAATTCTATGAATTCTATGAATTTCCCCTCTGGGAAAAAAATGAATACAGCAAAATTCTGCATTTAATATGATTGGCTACGCTAAGGAAACAGGGATTTGTACATATGTTCATGCCTGTATATACCTATATGTCTTTATGGAGGGCAAAAGAAAAAGGGAGCTAAATTGAAAAAAAAAAATCAGCTGCTGAGATTAAGCCTAAACAAGATTAAAATAAAACTGAAAAAAATGTGTGTTCTTAAACCAGCAAAGTCCATATGAGGCTTTGTAGTATATCTGTTAGTGGTTTCTGACTGGCTGTGGAAAGACTAGATGTAATTTCAAGAAAAATCTTACTACAACACCTTTTATTCTATGGAAGTAAATGGAAGCACATTAATTATTGAGAGAAATGTTGCAAGAGAATGAGGAAAAAATATTTTTTAGAGAAGAGCTCTCTAGTAAGTATGGCCCCAGCACAAAATGCAAGAATGACCTTTATTTTAAACACAGAGCAAAAGAAGGGGGAAAAAATTATTGGAGAAGGTAGAAAAATCCTATTCTAGAACCAAGCAACTCTCCACAAAAAATACAGAGTAATCACTTTGTGATAAACCTGTGAGGTCCCAGCACTGACTAGAAACACATGGCTGTAAGAATATGTGAGAGAACAAACATGCATTCCGCAAAGCTGAAGGGCTCCTACAAATAACAAATTTCAAATGTTGTCAGCTAGGATAATAAATCTGCACAAATAACCACCCTGTGTGTATTCTTAACCATAGCAAGTCTCGCATCTTTGTTTCACAATGTCTTGTTCCTATTTTAATGTCTTGTGTACCCTAGAGTAAAATAAAAGTGTATCATATGTCACAGCTTCCAACTACAGCAAGGGCAGCCAACAAGCACCGCTCTCCTGTTACGATGCATTAAAAACTAAGTCTTTACACTTAAAAGTACAGACTGACCACTAGTTTACACTGTCTGGATGACCAAGTACCCAGTACTGGTATTACAGAACAAATCTTCCAAAATCTTTTAGCAACACTGATAACACAAATATCATTCTGTGCCAGAACACTGTCAAGAACTGTGAAGCTCTCCAAAGCAGTCTCAGAGAAGAAATAAAAGACGCAGTAAGTGAAGAAGTGCAAATATGAGATCATGGAAGACAGGATGGAAAAGGTGAGTAAAGAATGGAGTACATCTGCTTAAATAGGAAGTGTAGAAACATCTTTTCCTCTTAAACTTTCCCTCTCCCTGTCTCCAGTCTTTGAAAAGGTGTTTGGGTCACTCTTCTGGGAATTCCCTTTATTTCTTGACCAAGTCTCTATCCACGTAAACTCTTCTGATAATGGCAGAATAGGTTTATACTTTAAGACACACAAGCTGTATGGCACTCAGCTTTTGAGTTCTAAATTCTGGAGGTTACCTAAAAAGTCTGTCTATCAGGACCCAAACTGTTTCAACAGAGCAGGCAAATGCTGAAATATGCTTAAGTATACTCAGTTGTCCTGAGGAATCAAAGCTTTGAAAGATCATACCCAAATTCCTTACTGTTATCCATTTTATTTCTGTTAGTTGGATTTTTTACATGTTAGTATGTACAATTTTTTTAACATATAATGGAAAAATAGATAAATATTTAGGCACAGTTTGGAGTAACAAAGGTTTCCAGGGAAGTTTGCAAGGTAGTATGGAAATAAAAATCCTACTTGGCAAGAAGCCAGCTAATAGAAAGACTTTTGCAATGGAAAAGCATCCTAACTCTGGAACATAACATGATAAAAGCTCTCATAAACATCCTGACTGCTTCATCCCCCTCAAAATACCCTCCTTCAAAATGACTCATGTTGCTGTGTGATCATCTTCTCCTGTGTATCCCTGTGAAGAGCTAGTAATCCAAGATTTTTTTTTTATCTGATGACTGATCTTTTTCTCAGCAGCCAGTGGGAGTTTGCCCTTGACTTCTGCAGAAGCTGTGTCTAGGTCCAGAATAAACAGTGACAGAGATTGCTATTCTGAGTTGTATGAACTGGGTGAAAAAACAAGCGTAAACAAAAGGACAACAAAATGAATTTAAGGGTGGGGAAGATTTTTTACCTGAGGCACCAAACAAAACACTTCAGATTGAGATTATAGGCCTGCATTTCTCATATCAAAGCAGAAACATTCAAATAAAGCTAGTTGGTTCAACTTGGCAAACCTACCTGTTGTTTTAGTGAACAGGCCAAGGATTGACTAGATACTAGAGCAGAGCTGGCCAAGTCCTCATGGTTGTACTGGATTGATTTACACTGACTGAAGAGCTAGCAATACATCTTCCTCTAATAAAAAGCAAGGCATACAGGAGGCAGCGTGCTAACTTTTAATGGCTTTCTCTGCACTGAATCTGTATTGCTAACAGTAGACTTCAAAACTAATTCTGACAACGTTCAAAAACATCTACTTGCAGAACTTTTGGAGTCAAGCCATTCTGAAAGCAAATACTTGCAATAAATTTGAAAGGTGTTATCCATGGCGATCTTTTATTGAAGAAAAGGAGATATCTTGGCAAAAAGTGTGAACAAAAACTTTAGTCTGTAGAGCAGCAGAAATGCAAGCCCTTTTCATTAGGTGTAAATTCTATTCTAGCAATTAGACATAAAAAGGAAAGATCTTTCAGACTAACATTGCAGTACGTTCAAGGGATTGCTTCTGATTGCATCTAAGTATAGTTTCAGTGAGATTATTTCTGGTGTGAATTTAATATATCTAAAGATGATCCTAAAATATTTCAGCTTTTCATTAATCATAAAATATTGTATAATGCCAGAGGAAGTACTTGCTTCACACAGACTTATTTTTTGATATCTCAAAGACACTTGCCATTTAAGCAGAGCGTTCATTGTTTTAAATAACACTAGTGTAATTTTGTTAATGCAAATAACGTGTCCCTTGAGGCTCTAGAATGTGCCACTTCTAAAAACTCAGCAGCAGTGATTCAACTAAAAGTTTCAAATCTGAAATCAAACAGGTAAAAAGAAAAATATCAGACAGTCAAGAATATAAAAATACTCTATTCAACATTTATTTAAGCTGTTGCATTATCAGCAAATCTCTGCTACAAGTTATTCAGTTTCACCAATTTTTAATTTTACTTCATACAGTACCATCATGAAGTTTTTTTATATAGATTATCTTGCCTGATTTTATGGGACAGCTGTTCTTAAATGCTGTTTCTTCGATTTCATCGATCACAGGCTTGGTTTTTTTTTTTCCCTAATTAACTATTTACTTTGTTCACATGTTGATTTATAGCTAATGTAACAGAAATGCAATTGTGCAAAAATCCTGAAGGCAGGACTAGTCAAAATCGGCCAGTTGGTATTGGCCCACTGTCAGGTTGATTTCTGCTTTACTCCTAAACCAAACTTGTTATTCTCTGCCAAGATTAAAAGTCTACCATGGGAAGTAATTCTTGCATGTAGCCCCTTATCCTTCAGCTTTCCTTAATGTCATGTTCTGCTAGACCTGCAGAGAATAATGTTTTAAAGCCCAAAGTCACAAAAAATTTGAGAAACAAAATATTTAAATATATGATGCAGATCTCCAGCTGGTACAAACTTTACCTCACTGCAAATATTGACTTAAGAATCCTTTTCCAATGCTCTTTGGTTCTATAGTTCTTGTGTCCAAGTATACAGAACTGGATTTTTCAGTTTATTCTCCCGTCCCTGGATCAGATGAGTCACAAAGGTGGGAAAGACATCACTTCACGCATAAGTGGGACATTCCCAAAGGCAGCTGTTTGCACAAGCAAAACCACATGGTGCCCAATGAAGGTTATGCTAAAGTTCACGTTAGACAGAATAATGGAGCTTTACCTGGTGATTCTCTAAGTATTATCCCCACTTACCTTGCTACTATGCACAGAGCTGCTATTTTCACAGAGCAGCATTTTACTTACGTATGATGCAGAGACCTCTTCCTGACTTGAGACAGACTATCTTCTGCAGAAATGTTTTCTAGGCCACAAATGTTTGTGCATATAAGGCCATTTCATGGCTGGACAGCATCATGATAGCATCATAGTAAGTTTGTCTTAAACTCTGCACAGCGTTCCTGTGAAATGATGGAAAAACAAGTGCTTCATCAAACAAACAAACAAACAAACCAAAACCCCTCAAACAAATTAGGACACTAAAAATCCTATTAAAAAAGAACTTTAGAAGTCATTGTCCATTGAATTCTGTGAAATTATCACTGGGAGACTTCTCTTGCACCTTTATGTTATTAAGAAGCCTATTGCCACCCATTATAATTCCCCAGCTTTGAGAGTGGTTTGTATGTTTTTAAAAATTTCCAAAAAGATTTCTTGAAAATGTTATGCTTACCCGTATTTGCCTGATTTACAGCCTATTGTGGTGAATAGAAATACTCTCAGTAACATCAGTGTGTGTTACTTGGTACATTTGTTGCAAATCATTAGAAATAATAACAGGAATCAACACAAAATCATACTATTACATTGTATGAATGGGAAAGACTGCCTGATTTGCATTAATAACCATTATTCAGTGAATCCAAATGAGTACAATATATTTTTAACAGCTAAAAAAGTATTAAATATTCACAAAAACAGCTAAACTCTCATAAATACTCTCTCAGGCAGATATACTGGCAAATGGCCCTCAAGATTCCGGCTTCTCTTTGGTTTGGGGTATTCACACGGACAATTAAAACTTCCATACTCTCAGCCTGAGGCCAAGCAAGGCTTTGCTGGAATCCTTCAGCTGCCAGATGAGCAGAGACCCAGAACTTTCACAGATTTTTCTTTCATCCTCCTGCAATAAAATGACTGCAGAGGTTAACTGTCAGATATTTCTAAGGAGCAGTAAATCTCACAGTGAGAAAGGTATTTCACATTGTTTAGTTAAAAAAAAAAATAGAAAAAACCTCCTTAGAATATGTGTGAGAGGGAAAGACAAACTGCTTTGAAGCCTGAGCCTTTTTCAAGACTGAGCATCTTGAGCCCTTGCACCAAAAAACATTTGCAAAGAATTAATACGTGAATGGGAGTTAACAATTTGGCAGCTATTATGGAGCAAATTATAGATCACAGTCTGAGAGTTTCCAGGGTGCAGCCAGTTTTATATACTAAGAGAAGAAATCTATTAGCTTAATTTCTCCTGGTCTGGCTATGAATATAACTCACAATTAGTTTGTAGTTTCTTTTGAATAGTTGTTCTGATTTTTCTAAATATCTATATAAAATTCCTTCAGCAGTGTTTTCAGGCCAACATAGCTCCTGTTCTTGTATATGGAGCTCTTCCAAAGCGGATTGCTTATGATATTTTCTTATGCAAGCTAAAATCAGTCAGAAACACCTGTGATCTTTGCATTCTTTCAGCATCTTGGTATTTAGAGGGTGGGATCTGATATTTATGCTGTAAAAGCAGTAATCCTGCTGGTCCTCCAGGAAAAGAATAAAAAAGTAACCAAAACTGTGAGCGATACCATTTCTAATCAATATAAGAATGCAATTGAAATGGACAAAGTCTTAAGGATTGCTCCACAGGAATTTAAAAAACAGTAGAACCTACTGATTTTTTATACAACTATTGTTTCCTCACCCAAGGAATGAGACGGAGTTTCCTGTTCTCTTCCAGTTCAAGTGATGGAGTTTTCAGAAAATTTCTTGTACTAGCCCTTACTTGGCAGAGAAATTCCTCAGATGAGGCTTTACTTTCTTTCAGAAAAACAATTTCAAATTTCATGTAGTGTGTGATCACTATGCTAGATTAGAGAAAATCTATGTTATATGAAGTTGGGTAATAACTATGGCAATGGACCGTGCATGTCTCATGACAGTTCACACTCATCTTCCTCTTACTTCTTGCAAGAGACTGCCAAAAATAAAAGTAACAATCAGACTGTGCATGAAGTTTCATTCAGATTCCTCTCTGTGTTGTCAGCAATCACTTATGAGTGACTCTTCATCTCTGTTTTCACACATCTTTTAGAATACAGAGGACAGAACAGAGGAAGAAATAAATGTGAATATTTTCACATCAATAGCACTTAACAACAGGGTTCATAAATAAAAAATAGGGAAGTAGAAAAAATAAAATTGAGAAGCCAAATGAAAAATTATAGGTGTAATACAACTGCCATGAAGTCAACAGAGAATTGACTTAATGGGAACACAGCTGACCTCCAAACCATATGATAATGAATCCCCCAAAATTAAACAGACTTACTCAACTTCCCTAGCTATGCAAATTGGAAACAGGAGAAAATGTCTTTCTAATCTGATACTCATGGTAAATATCAGTATAGCAACTAAATATCTGTATATCAGTATATCAACTATGAATGACCTAGATTCTGATTTATTCCCTACCTGAAGCTGGAAGAAATGTCTTCCACACAAAATTGAATCATTCATTCAATTAAATTAATCTAATCAATGATTAGAATCTTAAAATCAGTAGTGTGAATTGCTGGCTGTCAAAGTAACTCTTTTCACCAAAAATAACCTTAAAAGGTTTAAAGTCCAATGCTTTAGAAGGTAGAGTACTTATTACTTTTATTCCAATATCATTGGAATAAAATCTCCAATTTATTTGATAAAATAGGATGACCTGCTCTGTGAACATCAGCCCAATGAATCAGAAAAAGAAATCTATTTTATGGAGAAATCGATATGAATGAAGTGCAAAACTATGGTGCTGACAGTACTGAAACATCCTTGAAATTTCAGCATGTATTACACTGTAATTCTCTAATTTAATGGGGGTGTACACCCAAGAAATCAAAATCCCATTGTGAGAGGTGAAGAAGAATTCGTTGTGTACTCAGAAATCAATGGCAGTTTAAGTACAAAAGCCAAGTTTGATTATGCTTACTACATCAAGCCCAATAAAGTCTTAAGTAGTAATATGTGAAAACAGAGCTTTCGAAGGAGACATTTCCCAAAGCTGAAAAGAATTACAAGTTAGCCAGCAAAAAAAAAATTAAGCAGAAAAATCATATGGCAATTGGAAATCAATTATGGACATTTTGCTCCATGCCCGGAAAGTCATAATCCTATGAGCAAGAAAGAAATCTGGCTAAAAACCCCCAACAAATAAAATGAGAAGACAGCTGTAAAACCAGAATGATGTCTAGAAAATTGGAAAAAAACTTATAATAACAAATACAAATTAGAAGCTTGGAAATGGGAGGGGAAAAAAATCCTAAAAACTACTCCCCAACAAAAATAAGGACAATGCAAAACAACATTATATAAGAATTAAAGATGCCTAGGTCTATTACTCTGTAGAAATGGTAAGTCCATAAAATGATACAGAAAATGCAACAAAATAAAAGATGGTTACTATTGATCGAAGGTGAAAGGAATCACAGTAATGCTTTGGAACAGACAGGCACAATGCCTTTTGAATGACAGCACTAAAAACAGTCCCATTCTCTGTCTCAGGATTTTAAAATCAAATGAGATTAGTCAGTAATTTATCCAACAAAAAAAATACATTTTTAATGACAACTTTCATATTTCTCCTTATCCATTGCCTTTTCCATCCCTTTGTGTTATTTTTCTCCTGTCAATACTTTACATTTCTACAGGGCCCATCCTTTGCTTGTTGAGTCTCAGGTGACATCCTAAGTGTTTAAATCAAATGGCTTTTGGATACCTCTGTGTTAACAAATCAAGCTGTGCCAGGGAACATTTCTGAGCACTGGAACTTGAACATGTTAAATCCTCAAAATGTTCCCTGGCACCACTTTTCCTGGGCCAGAAATTGCTCTATCGAATAATTTCCAGGCATGGCCTGAGTGTTATGTAATCCAAGGACTGATCTGGAGGGATGTGCACCCTGCTTTGGTATGGATTCTCTTCATGCCACTTGGCCTCAGCGCCAGGGGATAGTCCCATGCATGTACTTTCCCTGTAAATATGTAACCTTTTGCGTCAAGTCAAATAAAGACAGATTCAGAATTAATGTCTCACACGCTGAGCCAATGTCCTCTCACATTCTTGGCGTGAGTTTTAACTGTTCCCAGAGCAAAGTCATTTTATTTGCCTATTTTCAAGTTGTACTTTGGGTTTAATTATCCTCGTATGTATGAGGCCCAGTTTTTCTGTCCTCTTTTCTTATTGGGATCCTGATAATATAAGTTTCCTGTAGACGGTTTTATCAGCCGTAGCGTGCCTCCTTCCTTTGTAAAAGCTAGGTTTAGTTTAGGATAGGCCTTGAAGGGAGCTGTTTTGCTCAGCAAAAGGACCTTCTGCAGCTCCAGTGGCATATACCAAGCCCACCTTCCTCTTAAGACTTTTAAGTAATTTAGAAGATGACATCTGCCTTTAAAAGTACACAGAACAAGGATGCAGCCTATCCTCGGATTTTTCTTGATAAGGCCTTGGAACTGTGGTCAGTGAACATATTTTTCTTCGGCCTAACAGATTAATGATCAGAGAATTCAAGAAGCAAAGAAGAAAACGGAGTTCTTGATTCAATTTTGTTCAAAAGGGAAATCTTTAAGAACACAGACATTGAGTAGCTGGGTGGAAACTCCTTGCCTTCCGTTCTCTTTTGAAGGCAAAATGCTGAGTGCTGAAGTAAGACAGATCCTGTGCTGGAATAGCAAGCAAGAAGGCACCACTTTCCTATGCTGTTGCTCAAGTAATCAGGTGAGACAAAACAGAGATGGAGATCCGTTGCCTGCTTGCAGGAAAATTTTCCTTCATTAATAGTCTAAAATAAAACATATGCACCTTCCAGAAACAAGATTCAACAACATTTAGGCACTTCTTCCCTACTCTTTTTTCACCCAAAGCAGTTTGTAGATTGAACTGCACAATGGGCTTGATGCGGAGTGGATAATATTCTCTTCCACACTCATAACTTACTGATTAAGTAACAGTCTAGTGAAGGGAATTCAATATCTTCATATCGAAACCTGTGCCTCCCACTTTCTGAATTAGTGTTTTAACCACCTGAGTATCTTACAAGAAATAAGTGTTATGGATGTCTGTTGAAACAGAGACAAAAGCAAACCTCCCCACAGGACAGTCCCTCTGCAGATGAATACCTGAAAAGTGCCGTAGTAACTCCCAAGTTAAGTTAGGATGCGCCTAAGAAATATTGATGCCCAGAACTCTTGAAGTTAGGACTGTTAAGATTCCTGTTTGAAACCTAGGAGAGTTTCAGGAATTCAAATTCTAGCTTGTGGAGGAAGCGAGACCTTACGACTGCATCTATGCTACAGAGTTAAAAACGCCTAGGAACTGCTTTTGGCACCAAGGCAACCTGGCATAAAACAGCCCTTGTCATTAATAATAAATGTTTTTTACCTTTCCAAAGCAGGGTGGCTTCATCCAACCAAACTGCAAACTGGAATTATTGTAGCACTGTTTAATTCATTGCTATAGATGTTTTAGGTGGAATTGATCTCATCCAAAATTACCAGTGTTCCATATCCGAAATAAGCTTCAGTGAAGTATTGTATTTTACCAGCTGTTTTTCTTCTCTGTTTTCCTCCTCAAATGCATACGTTTCTTCTATGTTTGATGAGTGGTGCTCATGCTCCTTAATGGTTCTGTGGTTATATGATCAATACTGATTGAATAAAGAAGATTTGCATGATCCACAGTGCACATTTTTCAGTTTTCCAAGAAGCAGTCATCTTAACACACCTACAACCTTCTATCACTCTGGACCTTCACTTGCAGCTGTTATTGCTGTAAGTGGGAGTTGGATATGGGGAATAAAGACAAGCTATTTCCTTTGGGGTCTGATGTTAATACTTCTGTCTAACAACACTGAGTCATCACATGTGCTCCAATGCTCTTCACTTGCTGTGTGCTAAACTGAAAAATCCAGATCTTCCTTCCATTCCAGCTCAAAAATTTAGCAGAATTTCTCTCTGATCTATACACTGTGTTTTATTGTGTTTCCAGTGCATTAATTTTGTTAATTAACTTAAATTTACTCTGTGTCATGAGATATTTCTATATGTGTTATGGGCTGAGAAGTGTCAGTACATTTTAGCAAGATTCAGGTATGACACTACTGAGGCCAAAGAGCTTAGCTGTCTTCCAAACAGTATTAGACCTTTGTATGAATAGTAAAATTATCCATCCAGAGGATAGAAAAAATTCAGATAAATTTTCTTTGATATGTAAGTCTTCAGGTTTTAAGGTATGAACCAGCTTCAAGCTGCTGAAGAAACTTCTTCATAGGTAGTATCTACTACAGCAGCCTGTTACACCAAGCTGAAACATCTACTTCCAGCCACTGCTGAACTGAAGTACACACATAGTGTCTGATAATAATTAACACCTTTTGTTGTTTTCACCATTATTAATGTTCTTCACTAACATTTCCTACAATTATTCACAGTTTTAACATAGTTAATTTGCCAGTGCTATACCCATAGTTTATTATCATCCTTCAGCATGTATGTCTGTACAAATAAATGCATATGAAAAAAAGTGGGAAACAAGTTGGTGTATGCACTGAAGTTAAAAAGTCAATTATAAAAAATGCATTCATCCCACAGCAGAAAAAAATAAATCCAAATAAGTCATGCAAGTTTGCAAGTCAAGAAACAGTCGTTGACCTTTAGGTTTCTCTGCTTGATTGCCAAATGAAAAAGTAGCGAGTAAAATAGTATGATATCCAGTCCTGTCAAAACTTACTGAGAATACGCTGAAGCTCTAACATTAAAAATTTTCATGAAAACTGCAGTCCCACTCTATGTTTTCCTCAGAGAGGTCTTACAGCAAAGCAGACTGGACGCATGCACACGCCTGACTACAATGACCCGTCAGGAGTACCACATCAACATGATCCAAAAATGAGAGCAGAAAGGATAGCAAAGCTACAAAAGAGGCTGTGAAAAAAGTCTGAAGGAAGGCAGATGTGAATAGGGAGACAGCAAATTAGCTGTCAGGACAGAGAAAACAAGAAAGGAAAAAGAGTAGCTCAACCGGAGATAGAATGTTCAGGGCCTCAAACTGTCATAATAGAACAGCTGGAAGAGAAGATCCTTTTCCTATGGTGGCTACTTCTTTGTATTTCTATTTTATGCTTTGATCTTGGAAGAAAAAACAGATCCCCTGTATGGCTTCCCTTGCCTTTGTTCAGAAGTTCACTGGAATATGGGGTCTCAGATGACATGAATATCACTTAAGATGAATAAACTAGAATTTACATCAGCAGAGATGCTTGCCAGTGAATTGCTGTCTAACAGAACCTAGCAAGCTGACCATATTTTGTCCAAGTGTGAACAAGCACGGCATTCACCTAGTTTTGAATATCCATTCGAACTGAGAGCAGTTACAAAAAGAGCTCTCCTAATACGTAGCAGGCAAAATTATCTAAAACTTTGAACGCTGCTCTGGAAAGAATGCATTTTGTTCCCAGTTCTGCTAGTGAACTGCTGTTCCTTCTCTATCAGTCAAGTTTCTCAGGTTATGGTTGACAGTAATTAAGTGCTATATAAGAAATAAATACACCATAAACTTGATAAAGAAGCTTGATAAAAAAATGCTATAGATTTTAATTAAAGGTGTTTGAATTAAGTAAATATCAGTTGTTGTCATGGACTTTGGGTATTATCCTTACTTAAAAAAAAGCAAATAGCTTCAGTTACTGATGTTTCCTACCCTTTTCTTTTTTCTTCTGTCCTCCTATCCCCTAATTAAAAGTGATGTAGATGCAATCTTAGAGAAATTAAAATCTAGCATTGCTTTGTTTGCATATAGTTTAGAAGAAAAAAAATTTTTGGTTGGTAGGTATCCCTGGAGGCCCTCTAGTCCAATCACCTTCTCAAACCAGAGCCAGCTACCAAGCCAGTGCAGGTTGTCCAGGGCCTTGGCCACTTCAGTTTTGACTGTTTCAAGAATGTAGATCCCACACTTTCTAGGCAACCTCCTCCAGTGTTTAATCACTGTCACAATGAAAACTTTATATTCATATCCAACTGGAATTTCCCTGCTGCAACTTGTGGCTGTTGCCTCCTTTCACAGACTGTATCTAGGAAGAGTTTAAATGTCTTCACCCATTTTTCCTTCTCTTCATCAAGATGAATAAGTCCTTCTTTCTTAGACTCTTCTTACACTTCACATGCAAACCTCTCTCTGTCTTCGTAGATGTTTGCTGAACTTCCTCCAACTTTTTAATACTCTTTTTGCACTGAAAGGCCTCAAATTGGACTCAATACTGCACATGTAATTTTAATCAAGGAAAGGTAGAGGGAAATATTCACTTCCTTTGACCTGCTGACTACACTCTGCCTAATGCAATCCAGCCTGCATTGTGGTGACCCTGCATTGGAAGCATGCACAGGTGTTGCAGGTTGAAAAGGGGGGCTGTTTCCCACCGAAAGGGATGCGACAAAATAGTGTGTCGGCTGGAAAAGCAAAACCAGCCAAACCACACACAAGAGAAAACTTTTGATGCTTGTTAACGGCTTATCAGCACGTTAATGAGCTCATTAAGGCTTTAGTTGGGCAAAGGAAATGATAACACACAGACCTCATATAAAAAGGATAGAAACAGAAAAGTTTAATAGTAAAATGCCCCCAAAATAAAATCATTTTCAAAGTTAAACAGGACTGGAAAAGGGAGAGAAAGAAATAAAGGGAGAAATTAATAGACAAATAGATAAAAGTATACAGTTACACATAAAATCTCCCAATCGAAACGATCCCCGCTTACAAACCAACTCCCCCCCCTACAATGGACCCCCGCTTACAAACAACCCCCCCCCCCCCACAATGGCCCGCCACGCCAGTGAGGGGGGAGGAGGAAGGAAAAGTCCAGTCCGTTCACCTGACAAAAAAAAGTTCTCGATACAAGAACTTTCTCCTGAGGCAAACCTTTCATGCAAATACAGCATAGTCTCTCTTTCCTTTGGGGTGGCTGCAGAGAACTCTTCTTTGCCAAGGATAGCTCTTCTCAGACTCCCCCACACAAACATCTGCGCCACGGGCCGCCCTGGTCGCGTCCCAAGGGAATATCTTCAAATTCCCTCCTGCGTTGGTGCCTTCTTCATCCGTGCAGAGATAAGGGGTATCGCTGGGTCAATCCGTCACGGCAAAACAGTTCACACACCACCCCCGCCGGGAATCGGCAGAAACAGAGAAGGTTCCACCCATTCTGCAGAAGGAGTCTTTTACTGCTTCAGGGAAATAGCAGGTCACAGACGTGGCTTTCTCTCCTCGATAAAGGTTTCCAGTCCCGGGGCGTAAGATTCAAGAGTCCTGCGCGGCATATCTGAGAGAGCCGCAGCACGGACAAGATAGAGAGGAGGGCAGATAGAGCAGAGGGGAAAACAAGATGTCCTCGAATCTCTCAACACACCCCCTTTTATGAGTTCATTCCGGAGAGGCGTGTCCTCCTTCCCAGAAGCTCGGGAAAACCACAGCATTCCGGGAGGAAGAAAGCCAGACAACAGAAGAGCACCCGGTTCCACCATGTTGGACCCAGGACAACAGGTGACTTGTGTAACTTGCTATCTTCCAGGATGCCCTAGTCCTTTCTAGCTGAGCTGTTCTCTTGCAGGTCTCTCCCCAGTCTGTATTGTTGCTTGGGGCTGTTCTGTCTGAGGAGCAGGACTTTGCATTTGTCTTTACCGAACTTCATGAGGCACCTGTGGCCCATTGCTCTGTTTGCAAGGTCACCGTTGATGGCTCCAATATACCACTTATCAACTTCTTGTCTCAATTTTATGAATTTGCTGAGGGTGTCTCTGTCCTTTACCCCAGGTTGTAATTAGCCACAAGTTAGGTTGTAAACCACTGTCCTTTGAGACCAAAGAGATTCATCAATTCAGTCTCTACAACAATTTTATAGGAATGATACGCAAGATTGCATTGAAAGTCTTGCTAAAATCAAATGAAACACCCACTGTAGCAAAGAAAAGTAATTTTAGTGCCAGATGAGCCTCAGCAATTTTCTGCAACATTCCGGATCCAGGCCTCTGGCAAGCAGCAGAAGTCCCAAGACAGCAGATCTGGTCAGCAGATAGATGCTGCCTTTTCCCAGAGAAGGCAGTCTCTAATTGCTGTCACTCATTGCTTCAAATCAGGCATGACCAGCTATGACACCTCCCTTAGCCTGGAATGTATCTTACAGAAGACAAATTCTTACTGATCTGGAACAACACAGTTTTAAGGAGTGTAACAAAAAGGTTTGAAGAACGGTCAAATTCTTTTTTTTTTTTTTTTTTGGAAAAAAGAAAATATAGAATGATAATCTTAAAGTTAATCTCTTTATATGAGCTTTGCACATGTCAGACACCTAGATACTGGTGTCCATTTTAGGGACATTCTGAAGTTAGTGATCAGGATTAAGATGTTTCAGTAATGAGCCTGAAGAACTGGGTGAGCAAATAATTACATGAAAGAGACATCCTGAAAGCAATACTCAGAAAAGTATGAAGCTTGCAGCTATCATCCCTGAAACTCAAATACAATAAGAATTTTTGTTGAGATATTAATAATCCAGAATCAGATTAAAAATGTTTTTCTCATTCAGAATGAAAAAGATCTCTAAGGCTAAAATCTAAGAGTACAACAGTCCTACTCCCACGTGTTGAAAGAAAACTTGATTTTTTTTTCCTTTGCATATCATAAAACATTTCTCTGAGAAAAAAACAAAAAGCATGAAAGACATGTTGAAACTGTTTAACAAATTCAGTTCAGCATTTGTTAAAATGTTTAATGTTAGGGAACACT
>NW_010420515.1:0-2551 GCF_000710305.1 Buceros rhinoceros silvestris | reverse complement strand
ATTCCTGGAGCTCTCTACCAAGTGAAGGTTAAAACAGATCATTGTAACTGAATGAAAATTTCTGGTTGTTATTTAGACTTTGGCAAGTAACTCAGTTGAGCAAAGCTGGGATTGTATATGCCTCACCAAATGCGCACAATCATTTTGCATCTTCAAATGTTGCTCATAAGGAAATTCAAGTTACCATTCATTATGGATTTTGGTTTTTCTCCATAATGAGGAGAAAGTCCATCACCTAAGATAACATGTCCTAAGATTTTGGTGAAATCCCTACCTTTTCTAATCTCAGCATCTCATTTTCTCTTTTCAGAGGAGAAAGGAATTGTGACAAAATCCTTCATATTGCACTTACATGAGGATGAAAATGAGCATTTCCTTCTCAGCAATGGAGTTTCTTGTCTCGCTAGGATATAGTAAAGTCTTAAATTTGGAATGAGAACACCTAAGTATCTACCAGCATGCAGTCTACGTTCTGTTTACAGTGTGTAAAGTTCTGAAGTGTGCTGTCAATGGTGCCTGGAAAATGCTTCAGTTCCCCCTTTATTAAATGCATAAGGGTTGATTCAGTTTATCAAAGAGGTTCAGCATCATTTGAAAGGTCCAAAGATCTCCTGTTTGACACCTTACTGCCATCCAGTAGGGCACACAAATCCCCAAGTTCCTGTATACCCTCTGTCATTCAGTTGTAGATGTCTAGGTCAGCGTAGGACATCTCAGATGGCACTCAGGAACCACTGTGCTGATTGGCTGGTTAAGTAAATTATCCTCAAACACTCAGAAATCACACCGAACTGTATTATCATGCCTATAGAGGAAGCTGCCTGCAGTGGAAGTTTAAGCACTTAGAATATCTGGAGATATCTACCCCCACGCATGTAAGCAGAGGTGTCTTTAGTGCCATCAGCGTCTGGGCTACCCTAATGTAAAGTGACAGAAGTGGCACTGCAAACATTACCTGTGGTAATGAGGCATCAGTGACAGTGGCTTTAGCCACCTTCCACTAACAAGAGTGTTCTAAAAATAGGCCTACAGCAGACTCACTGAGCAATTTTAGAGGAATCATCTTGGGAAGATTACAAGGCAATTCAGCAAGAATGAATGTCATGTTCTGCACATAAGTAAGAGCAATCAGTTTCATAGTGACAGCATGAATAATTAGGATCTCTGGTGCTACAGAAAAGGGACTCTGAACTACAGTGAGTCACAAGTTGAAAATAATTCAATGTTAAGCTGCTACAAAAGACAGAACATACCATACTGGGATAGATAAACAATCGTTTTGTCAGCAAAACACATAAAGTAACTCTTTCATTCTACTTGTCAGTAGTATGACCTCAGGGGGAGTACTGTGTCCATTTTGGGGCAGTGCAGATCAAGAAGAATGTGAGTTAGTTCAGATAAGCAACACAAATGACTAAAGATCTTAAAAACACGGCCCATAAACAAAGGTTGAAGAAATTAGGATTGGGTAATCTAGGTAGGGCTGAGGGGAGAAAACTTGGCATGGCTTAATATTTTCTGCATTTAAGAGTAACAAGGATGATAAAGAGAAGTGAAAGATGCAAGGCCATTTCTGGTACTGATCCCTACTAAAGACTTCTGGCCTCTGTGATTTATTTCTCCCGTGTGTGTGCATCGGAAGCAGGGTCCACGCAGCCAGGTCAACCAGCCAGTACGAGGGTGCTTAGCTCACCCTCACGACCTAGACTTTTGGCAGGAAAAGGCTCTCTGGAAACATGGAGTTACTGCCAAATATTGAGGACTGTCCAATCTTGTAACTTTTTTTCCCCTATCCAGGCTATCAGCCTGCATTTGTACAAAGAGTGTTTACGCCACATTAGCTCTTAAGCTGCCTGAGTCAGAAGCAGAGACAAGCTGTACAAATCACTATGAAGAAGCTTGACCACCTCTCTGCTTCTTTAAACGCAAAATCAGACTGTAACAAACAGCTGAGGTTTAAACGGTGCTGCAGAGTTTTACAAAAAATGTACTTCGTTTTAAAATAAGAAAAAAGAAAAAAAGAAATCAGTTGATCAAAACCTGATGTCAGGGAGCAGCAAGGGCCAGCCACTGCCTAAGGCATGGGAGTCAAAGGTGATGCAGTGCAAGCCATGCCCTCACATGTCACAGAAGGGCCGAGTGCTCTAGGCAGAGGTGTGGGCTGGTGGCAGGGTCTACCACAACAGCCCCAGGACCAGGTCCACAACTGATGCCTGGGATCCCACCAGCAGCAAAAAGAGATGGGGCCAAGGGAATGGCTGCAAACAGACATAATAGCAAAATATTTTGGACAGGGCCAGAGAGCTCTGGGCTGAGCTGAAATGGGGTGCTGGGTCTACAGGCAGGGTAGAGGGGAGGCCCAGTTAAGGCTGGGCAGGGCCACTAAGGTCCTTTGGTGCTCTCAGAGAAAGTTTCAAAGGATCAAAAGATAACATACTGTTGTAACTGATGTAACACACACACCTGACTGATTTTAAGGATATCCGTGTTTCAAATTAGTTGACTCCACATTGTAAGTTTTGTCCCAGGTTAGCCAAAACTTCCCATTTTG
>NW_010420514.1:16081-20073 GCF_000710305.1 Buceros rhinoceros silvestris | reverse complement strand
CGGGTGCAGCATCCCCCGGTGCTCGGCGGCAGGGTGAGCGGAGGGATGGGGTGGTGGTGGGGGGACACGACTTCTTTTAAAACGTGCCCCTGAGCAGGTTAGTGCTCCGGGGAGGACGGAATGATGACAAAGATAATGCAATTTGCTGTCATCTCGCCGGGCTGCCCGTGCTGGGCAGGTCCCTGCCGCCTGCCGGGGCACTGCTCATTGGCTAATTGCGCCGCTTCTACGGGGGATTGGGAGAGGAGACACTTGGAAAGTGGCTTTCTCCGAAAGATCCATTCAATTCCGGCAGCGCATCCTACCTAGAATGAAGCCGTGGATGGATGTTGCCATTCACTGATGCCTATTTTTAGGTGAAGAGGGGTATTTCTTAAATGCAAGCTGTCGGCTGGTAAAAATAGCTCCATAGCATGCTTTTGCTGAGAATGCAGTCAAGGTTTGGTGACGGGTTATTATGGTTAGAGTCTGCGAAGCAACAATTCACCAGCAGAACTTTGGTGGTGTCATATATGGTTTTGTGTGGTGTGGTTTGTTTGGTATTTTTTTTTTCTGTGCTGTTCATTGTAGTACTCCAGCTGTACTCTGCAGTGGAGTGACTGAGGCACAGCTGGATTTACGGGTTGGTAGGGTAGATGATAGTATCTCTAGGATTGTGCATCTAAACACCTACCAACTTCCTGATGTGGAAATGAATTTTTGTTATTATGTGCTTCTATGGTCTGAAGTTCTCTTCACCTTGATTCGCTTGCATGTGGCAGAAGCGGGGTTTCACTTCTTGAATAGTTAGGCAGACAAAAGATCATTATTGCCTCCTGTAGAACAAACACGTGCCGTTTGTGTTTTGTGACTAAAAAAAGCTGAGCAGTCAGCTGAGCAGATTACAGATTGAAACGCAAAGTTTGCTGGCACTGTTCGGGAATAGTAAATATTTTTAAGGTTTGACTGAAAATTGTATGTGCTCCTTTGTGTAAACAAATGCCTAATTGAACAGCGCTGCACTTGGTGCTGCCTGGGGACTACCTGAGGTCTGGCAAAAAGCGACATTTCCATCGATAAGAAATTTCCATCAATAATTCCATCAACACAGACGTGAACTATACAGATGCGTTTGTATCTGTGCTGTCTGTACGCATGGATCTACGTATTTTATATACAGACACACATATGCACTCATTTATAAACAGTAAATACTAATGGAATGGTTGTCTTGAAGCTTTGTTTTGTTGGCGATTAAAATGTTGTCTCACATCTTTTGCCCTGAGAGCTTTTCTGCTGCTGCTGCCGGATTCATCTGGCTCTTCACATGCCAAAAGAAAGAAAATCAGTTTGAATGCAGGAAAGGGGAAACTACCTGTATGACGATTTAGTGGTGAAACTACCTTCTTCTTCTTTTTTTCCCCCTGAAATCAATAGCAAAATAGTTTGATGGTTCAGAGTTTGTAATAGGAACTAATCTCAAATTCAGAGTGTTTTATTTGGTGGTTTGTAACAGAAACATGATGAAACAGCGGACAAAACACTTAATTCCGCTAATGCAAGTGAAGACAGTAATGGGTTTTATCTTCTTTGCTAAACTAAAAGTAGGAAGCTGTATAAATGAGACGGTTGAAGCAGACTCTCGTGTATGAATTATTTCGTGTGGCTGAAGTGGAAGGGTGAAGTCCTGTAATCCACTAGCAGCATTAGCAAAGATAGGATTATGAGACAAATATGATACTGCTTGTATTTTAACATGATTTTAAGCAACCTGTCATGGGAGCTCTAGGAGAACCATGAGTTTCAGTGCGCAAAAATGAGGTTGGTAGCCCAGGTGATTTCAGTGCTTTCACACATGTTTTTGGAGGCGGACTGTGTCCCAGTACTGTAGTATCTCTCCAGGTATTGGTTTGTATTTAAGATCAAGTTGTTAGCAAGCTCTTCCAAAGTTCATGAGGTTTCGCTAACCAGGACGCTGCAATCCCTCCACCCCCAGTAAGATTTATTAGCAAATTCCTCTGCTCACTAGGAAGGGAATCCTTATTATTAACTACTTTTCCTACGCCAAGTGCTTCCTCATGTCCACCGGAGCAAAATTTTAAGAGGCTGTAGCTCAGCGTTGTGTTACCATTACGTTCTGATACACTTTCTCTGGAGATAAGCTGCAGCCGCGCTCCGTTCTTGCCTAAATGACATACTGATTTAGGGAGTTAGAACATCGAACCGTGTTTCTCTTTCGGTACAGATACATCACTCAGGTGAAGAAAGCTGTGACTTCAACAGGTGCCAATATGCTCCCCTGCCCTCCTAACTCTTAATTACTCTTACAGTTACCGTATCCTTAAAGGCTGTACATCCCACCACCAGAGACTCCGAGGAAATGTGCTGGAATCATTCAGTGCTGCTCTGGATAGGTGGGGGATGTGAATCACCCCGTTTCCAGAGTTTGCCAGAGCTGCACTGTGATTTGAACTGGGCTCTTTAGTCTCCAGGTTGCAATTCCTCCCTTAACCCACTATTTTCCTCTGTATCTTGCACACTGAGGGACAACTCGGAATGCCCACCATAGTCCTTGGCTGGAGTTCTATTGCTCAGCTGAAGAATCCAAAGTGCTGGGGAAAAGCAAGGTAGATTTCCAATAAGAGAGCATTTTTTTCCCCACTGCTTTCTCCCACAACCTAGTATTTCTTATTTATTTGTGTTTTTTAGTGAACCGGTTTTCTTACTAACGAAGTGAGGTGCCAGCTTGGGAGTCTAAATACATCTGGTCACGCGAGGGGAAGGGTTCTGTAAGCTTCTACCAGTTCTTATCTCAAAGCAGCCTGAATTACACTGATCCCTCCACTCAACACTTGCAGTTTATCGATACGTAGAGCACTTTTGACCCCTTCCCTTAAAAACACGTCGGTCTGTCCATGTATCTGACAGCAAGTGGGTTGTACAACCCACTGGCCATTGGGCAGTGTGACCACTTTGTGTTTCCTGCGTTGAAAGACACGATTACAATTCTGTCGTGGTTCCTCAGTTTGGTTTTCCCATGCGAGGGAGGCAGGAAAGCCTCCGAGGAGCTGGCGTGCAGCAGGCGCGTCGCGGTGGGAGCTCTGTGATCCTTTGATTGCAAAGCTGTGCCTGACAGGCCACTGAACAGCACTTCAGGGACAAGCAGTTAATGCAGCTTTGCCATGGAATATTTATTAATTTCTGTCACACCTGGTTTCCAGCAGCCATTGGACGTGGCTTGTAAGCACTGCTTTTAAGGAGCGAGGAGTCCTCTGGAGGAAGGGGACCAGGTGATGCGCCTATTGCTTAGCCAGAAGAAACAAAGAGAAATGATGTCCAGTTGGGTAGCGGTGGCTGATGGGCAATGAAAGGGGGCTTGGTGCTGCTGAGAGACCAGATGTGATGGTGAATGGGAATAGGAGTGGAGTGAGTGGTCCCTGTCAGGCTCGGTCCCAATGCTCTACCTCTGTCCTCCTGTGGCAGCACATCGAAGGTCATGCACTCGCCACTCCCAACCTATTGCCCTGCCTCTTCCCATTCCCAGACCCAGCTTCTTAAAATTCCCACAATAGCTTGACCTGGCTAGAAGCCCGGTTTGGCTGACCAGGCGTGTTTGCCAGCTCTCTGAAGTGGCAAACCTGCTGGTTTTCTTAGGAACTTGCCAGAAATGAGGTAGGACACCTAAGCCAGCCCAGCCCCAGAGCCGTGTTTGGAGCTCCTGGTGCAGAGAGCCTTCCTCCCTGGGCTTGCAGAAGGCAGCTCAAGCCCCTGCAGTGTTAGGGATGGCGAAGGGCACTTGGCTGCCGAGGTGCCTGCCTTCTGTGTGATGAGTTTCCTTTGAAATGAGCCCTGTCGTGTGAAGAAATGTGGCGATGGAGCGGTAGGGAAGTGACCCAGGCCGTTATTCTTTTATATACCGAGCACTACTGAGCACACACTTTATATCCTGGATCTTCACGAGCCACGGAGTGCCCAGCTCGAGGCTCTTCAGCCCAGCAGAGGCAGGGACCTGT
>NW_010420514.1:12571-15915 GCF_000710305.1 Buceros rhinoceros silvestris | reverse complement strand
TCTGCGGGGAGGAGAGGGGAGAGAGCTGGGGGGGTTCAGCCTGGAGCAGAGGAGGCTGCGGGGAGACCTGAGTGCAGCCTGCCAGTGCTGAAAGGGGACCTGCAAGAAAGATGGGGACAGACTTTCTGCAAGGTCTGTACAAGGACAAAAGGTGATGGGCTGTAACTAAAAGAAGGAGATTCAAACTAGAGAGAAGGAAGGAATGTTTTACACTGAGGGTGGTGAGCCCCTGGCCCAGGTTGCCCAGAGAGGTGGGAGAAGCCCCATCCCTGGCACCATCCCAGGTCAGAGCCCCCCTTGGGGCTCTTAAAGGTGTCTCTGCTCACTGCAGGGGTGTTGAACTGTCTGACCTTGAAGGATCCCTTCCAACCCAAACCACTCTGTGATTCTGTGGTTCTCTGATCATTTGGACCCATCGAACGTGCGCACCGATTCACAAATAAGTGGGGGCTTTGATGCCTCTGTATCTCAGGCAGGTTGTTCGTCACTGTACAAGTGCAGATCTGTATCTAAATAGCAAAATACTAAAACTGACATCTTTTATTTGCTTCACGCCTTCCAGTGGGGAAAAATATGTTTCACAAGGAGATATTTTTCCTGTAAAAAACCTTTGATGTTCAGTGTGGGTGAATGTACCCTGCTATCTTACCACTTTTTTTTTTTTTTTTTTGCATATATCAGTGCGTGGCTTAAATCTACCATGTTTAAGTTAGATCTGGTTACTTCTCAGGACTGTGTGGAATATAAGGAAGGACATTTCTTTCGAAGAATGGCAGTCATTGTGTTACAGGTGAGTTTTGACTGGCAAGATCTATGAGATCAAACAAAAAGAGTGAAGATAAAATCTAAGGTTCAAAGATGTACAGAGAAAACAGGACTGCTTTGAAAAAATCCCGACTTATGTCCTATACATAGGAAAAATAGTAAAGAATTAGGGGCAACGTGTACTTCAGGGAGTTTGCAACACTGGCCGGTTTCAGATGGTTGAGGATGATGATGTCCTTACATGCTCTACATGCGCAGTTAAAGGGCAGGTCTTGGAGCAGTATGGGGGTAAAATCCACTTAATTAAGGTGCGTTAGATCTGGCACCGAATGAGTGGTGAGATACCTACCAAGAGATAGGAGAGACCTCAGGAGAGGAATAGGAGTCAGGGTTCTGGAAGGTTTTGCACATGATGTGAAGGAAACGTAAGAGCCCAGCGTTACCCTTGCTGTGCTGGGATATAATGGCCTGTGGGTGCCAGAATGTCTCAACCCAGAGAAGCAGAGGAACTCTGTCGATGCAGGCAGGAGGTCTGGCTGTGTAAAGCTGAAGTGGGAGGAAATGGAGCAGGATAGTTTAATAGATTATTAGCAGTCTGTATCACTTAATGAGATGGGTTTGCCTGCAGGGCCAGCCCTTGACAGGGGAGCTTCAGCTCCTGAAAATTCTTTAACAGGTCTTAAAAACAACAATTTTTTTTTTTTTGCAAGTCCATCACATGCCTTATCTAATATTCCTTCCCAGCCTGCTCGATTTTGGCTACCTGTTAGTTGAGACATTTGTCTTCTGCCTGAGCTGCGTGGCTATGAAATAATGTGACAGAGCTGTTGTTGATGTTAAGTAAGTTAAACAGATAGTGACTCTGAAGTTCCTGGGGTTTTCATGGAACACGCTGAAAGCTCAGCTTTTCATAGATCTATTTCTGGGACCATTTCTGGAAGGGCTTTTGGATGCTGGTTTGTTGAAGAGGAGCGGGCTGCAGCTGGACATCAGGTTTTGAGCCCACCTAGAGCTGATGCCAGTTCAGCTCCCTGAAGGAAGGTGGGTTCACCCTGGGAGGTTCAGGATCAGGGACGCTGGGCTGCTTCTTGTGGCTCCCTGGAGCTCTTGCCTGGGCTAACGCTTGATAGCTGGGTTGTAGCTGCATCGGCTGCAAGTGCAGGGCTCGGACCAGAAGGCTGGCTGGAAACACTGCCGTGCATTAAAGGCTGCCAATAGACATTGCAACACGAGACACGGCGGTGGTGTCTTAATTTAAAAAGACAAAAACATGTTCTTGAGCACTTCAGCATTGAGTATTACAGCTTTATGCCCTGAGCAACTCATCGGGCCATTCCTAAAGTAAATAATTTAGATGAAAAATTCCATAAATTATAGAGCTGTGAAAACAGCACCTCAGGTTGAGGCTTAACTTGCCTGAGGAGCAGAGGAGGATAAATCAGAATGAAACCACTATCGCTCTTGACATTTAGTATTAGAATTACTGAGCAAAGCTATTTATACCAGCTTTAAAACGGTTTCAACAAGACTTGAGATGTGAGTGGTGAACAGAAGGGAACAGTGGAGCTAAGCTCATCCCTCTTGTTATAGGGAAGAGGAAAAATTAATTTGCCTAACATCAGGCTATTTGAAATCCCGCGGTGTTTAACTCTTCAGAGAAGATTTTTGAACATTGCTACGGAGATCAGCAGAAGTGAAAAACCAGAGCATAGTACAATGGAATATGTATTGGTGTCCGTGGAAGTTGCGTTTCTTCTGGAGAAGTTCCGAGCTCGTTGCTCGACCAAGCGCGTGGCTGGAGTGGTGGGGCTGGTAAACCCGAGCCGCAGCGGTTGGCTGTGACCTCTAGTACTTGACAGTGCGTAGCCTTTAGCTGAAGTCCCCACCACTTCTTCTCTTTTTTAAAACCAGGTTCCAGTAACTCTTTGAGTAAAATATCCTTCTTAGACAGACTCAAATCACCTGCTGCTGATTTCATATGGCTTTAAAAATCCGCCAATCTTGTTGTCTGACATGTGGCAACACCTCCTGTTGGTGTAATCCAGGGGAATGCATAAAAAGCTTCTGCTGAGCTGTGACAGCTCTTTCTTTTAATGGTACCCATTAAGTGGGTGTAGTAATCTATCTAGTTTTTCCGATTTTTTTATCTCTCTGTGATAGTACATTGGATAATAAATGAAAGAAAAAGCAGTAAAAAATGTACTGTTAAAATGCAAAGAGCGTGTAAATATCAACAGCAATTTTTGTTGGACTAATTGCTGGTTTCTAAGGCTTTTCGGTCTTAGAAAACGAACAGAAACATTGTGACCGTGTGTATTTATGCACTAGAAATACCTGCCTGTTGCTGAAACGAGAATATCCCAACCACCACCACTAAAAATCTGACACTGCAGTATTTTAATAACCTTCTTTGTGTATTTTTAAAGATAACAAATAATCCTAAAATAGCAAATATCATTAAGTTGCATTTAACAAAAAATGTGAGGGTTTCCAATGAGATCGTATGAATGCCGCGTTCATTCCAAACAGCAATTCTCAGGATGAACCTCTGGCTTCATTAAAGTCGATGAGGTATCTTC
>NW_010420514.1:650-12477 GCF_000710305.1 Buceros rhinoceros silvestris | reverse complement strand
GACTTCGGCACGCCAGGATTTAAAAAACCAAATTGAAACGGGATCTTAAAAAGTTTTCTCCTTGATGACTGATGGGAGCTAAAGTCATTCAGCCCTGCTTTTCTGTGGGTACGTTCTTCAGGTCGGCCAGGAGGTCTTCGGGTGAAGATGCTGTCTGGGGGGGTGAGGGCACGGGAAAAGGAAATGATATTTCTCTTTGAAATAATCTATCAGTAGCTGCGTTACCCCAGAGGTCCCCTTTTACTGAGGAGCTGCAGATGTGTGGCTGTTTCAGGCCTTGCAGGGGGACTTTCCCCTTCAGGATGTTTAGGCTTGAGGAGTGATGGAGAGCCCCGAAGTCCCACTCTCTATTTCGAGTGTTGCATTGCTGCCTCGGACGGGTGGGGTTTGGGCAGCCTTTTGCATCCAGTGCAGCATTCGGACATGGTTTTAGGGACATTTTTAGATTTGTCCTTCTGGCATCAAGGATTTTTATGCAGCATTTGAATAGGAGGAAGGAATTAATTTGATTTAGTGATGTCAAACTGAAAATGAAGTTCCTCCTAGCACATCCTTCGAAGAACACTCAATGGCTCTGGATTTAGCCTGTCATCCGCTTTATTTTTGCTGGGATATTTTTGAACTTCCTCTGCTGATAAATATTTAGAGTCTGTTTATATTTCATCTAATTTCCGTTAGATGATGGTTACAGATTTTTTTTTATCTGTAAATACTTATTACTGAAGGAATTGGTGTTACAAGCCTTGAAATTGCAGTGCTAGCAATTTTGTAATTTTAACTGTAGCTGACTGACAGTGTATTTATTAATTATCCGAGAGAGGCTTATAGCCTTCTACAAGAGAACTTTATTTCTGGGCTGCGGGAGTGGGAAGGGGAGCTGTAATTGTTTTCTGTCGGGAGCACGGGCTGAGGTGCAGGAGGCTTGGCTGGATTAGATGTGACCATCACTGAGGATCAATAAGGTATGAGAAGCGAAAAGGCTGTTTCAGATCTGAAGAAGTTTGCAGTCAGCAGGATGCTGCTAAGCTCAGAGTGAAAATGGCAGCCGTTTCTGGTTTGTTTAATTAAAATCTAATGAAAAACAATTCTGAGAGACCTGAGCTGATAGCGATTGCTTTGAGTACTTGAAGGATTTCCTTTGCAAAAGTCGGAGCAGCCTTTTCTCACAGCCTGGCTCCGTGCGACTCTCGACGGAGTTGCCCAACTAAATCTTAGTGCTGTGTGCCCTGCCTGGCTTATTCCTTTTTGGAGCCGTGGTTTTCCGGAGGTGAATACGACAGCCCCGCTTTAATGAGGTAACGGCGTAGGAATGGCGATGCCTGGGAGGCGCAGAAGCCTCTGTGTCAAAATAAATAAATAAAACATCTAAAAAGCTTTACTGAGAAGCAGCAAAGTTAAAAATTTAATTGCTTACCAGCATGGAAATGAGTTGCCTTGTTACATTACAGCAAACAGCCGCCAGATGTCACTTATTTTCTGCACCACTGTGCTGGGGAGAAAGATGCCCTCGGTATGGAAGAGATTAAAAACCAGCAACTTGCTCGGAGTGGCTTGGCTTCTGTTTGGGTTCATGACTGGCAACTGTCCTCCTTGATAAATACTTTCCTCTTAAAAGAGGTGGTGTGGACCCATTTCTCCCAGATAAGGTAGACTTGCATTTTTTATGAGCCTTAAATGTCAGCAGTGACATTCGGAAATTCAGCCTTTAAGAAAATAATTAATAGGCTTCCTAAATTTTCCAAAGGATGGGAGTACATTTGATGGAAAGGACAGTTTTATTATTATGAACTGTGCTGTCATTAAAGACACTTTAAGCAGTGGCTGAAATATCTATTCATCTTCACCCAAGCTAAAAGCAGCAAGACGAGCCTTCAAGTCAGGCAGGGCTTAAAGCAAGGTGAAAGTAAGTGCAGGCAGGTGAAGGCCACTTTGAAACTCAGAGAACACTTCCAGAACGATGCAGTTCATCCTCGGGCTTTAAAGGCTTCACAGAAAAGTGAGATAATGGAGATAGATAGATGGGGATATAACTCTGCAGTGGACAAGGAACGCGCAAAGACGAGCGCGAACAGCACTGGTGAGCAGGGTGAGATGACTAACTGCTCACCAGTGGGAGCCAGCAAAGGGCTCCAGATCTGGGCGGCGGGGTTCAACCGTGGGTTTTTCCTCCCGTTACCAGAGATGCTGAAGTGACGGGTGCAGACCCCTTCCCGGCTCCATGGTCACATAAGCCCCGTACTCATTTTTTGGTCAGTACTCAAAGGCGGCACCGTTAGAAAGAGGGAATTTAATTTTCTGGACTTGAAGCAGAAAGACAGAAAATTGAGTGATTTCCTGCAGGGTAATGATTCGTGTGGTTTGGTTTGGGGGTTTTTTGTTCCCCAGTGGTAGTACTGTAGTTTGTATTTGTGTTTTAAATGTGTCTTCTGCCTTTGGGATGGAGTCACACTCGCTTTGCGGATCTCATGCAGGTCGCAGGATGTACATCCATTTCTCTGAATGAATGATGTAGGGCTTGCTCTCCACATTATTTTCCTTTTGAGTCCTCAGGGGCAGTGTTTTGAAAGACTACCTACCTTCGTTTTCCTTCTGTGGTGAAAAACATGCTCTGGCCTGGCATCCACTGACTGGAGGCAGAGTAGATGACACAGACTGGTTTTTTCCTCCCTTTTCTTCTATGCTAGAGCAAAAATAGAGGTGAGCACTCCTTAACTAACTGAAATGGTGTTGACTTCTAAATGCAGTGAATTAGTGTTCTAGCAGCTAGTCTGAAACCAGTTATACTAGTGAGGGCTCCAGCGTCTTTACTGAGAGCTGTTTATGAGACCAAGGGTTTCACTTCCTGGCTGCAGGTCTTGCACCATTGCTCCCGAAAACTCCACCTGCCCACTTTGGCCCCCAAAAGCGCTCACTGCAAACTCCTGTCGTGGCTCCAGGATGGGGAGCGTGATTGCAGCTTGGGATGGTTGGAAAAATAACCTTCTGTCTGTTGAGCTTGTGGAAAGGCTGAAGTTCATCCCGTTTAATATGGTTTCTGGGGGAAAATCAGACTCAGTGCCGTCTGCCTTAGAGGATTTATTTAGGAATTGGATTGCCAGTGACTTCCTGTCTTGTACAATACATATCTTAATTTTGTTCCAAGTCCCTCAATCCCCATGTAACGGGATTCTGGATGGTGAGTTAGGAAATGTAGATTTTTCTTGGACTCTTCCCATTTTACGCCATATGGGAGTATAGGCAACGCGTGTCAGTACTCTGTCATTTTGTCATCCGCAAAGTGAAAAGCGCCTTTGAAATGCGCTCTGACATCTGCCGTTGGGAGTTTCTCCAAGAAATCCAATCCTGTCCGTGTCCCCAGGGTCTGGTGCACATGGACGTTAACCAAACTCTGAGATGCACTCTAGCATCCCCCCACGTCTGCTGTATATGGCATGAATGCTGCAACAAAACTACTGCCTTTCCTCATTGAAATCGGTTTTCCACGTTGAACAGAAGCTTCTGTGTGAAAAGATTAATGAAGTAATACATATGCTGGATTTAAATGCTCGTGCTGGGAGAATGCATCTTCTCTGTTCCAGATCAGTTTTGTTGGTGTAGCTTAGCGCTGTGTGAGGAACCCTTAGGAGGAAAAGTAAGAATAACTTCAAAGTCAAGTTTTCACATGTAAAGGAAGAAAAATAATATAATTATAAGGTTTTATTCTGGTTTGCTATTATTATAAAAATCTAATTTATAACACTGGGCCATGCAATAAAGCAATTGAGGTATATATCAGCAAAGCATTTCTTTTTTCACTTCATGAGGAGAACTGTGAAATGTTCTGAGTTTATAAATTATTCTGAACTTCTGAAGTCCCTTACTTTGATTATAAATGTTTTGGATGCTGAAGGCAGTTTTCAGGATTTAAACATGCAAGAAGGTTATGAATTAAATGAAACGGTCAGCGGTGAGACTAGCATTTCTGCTCCACGCCGAGGATGAATGGCTCTCTAGCATGCCTAATTTCTCCTGAAATAACTGCTGTAAAAGCAGCAGGGCTGTCGCAGTTGTGCACGTAGCAGGTTTCATTTTTGTCCACTAGAAAGGGTTTGTCCATCAGGGCCAGAAAGCCAGTCGCCGGATGCCTTCCCTTGTGGGCTCTGCCTGGTTCAAAGGTCTGCTCCAGCCATGCAAAGCAGGACCTGCTCTGTTGGAGGTGCATGTTGGAGGTGCAGAAGGGAGTTGTCACAGTTGAGAAGTCAAGTCCCCCTTGGAAGCATAAACAAAGAGATGAACTCATAGGACTCAAGAAATTGTTGATGCCCCATACGGAGAAGTGTTGAAGGCCAGGTTGGACGGGGCTTTGAGCAACCTGGTCAAGTGGAAGGTGTCCCTGCCCATGACAGGGGTGGGAACTAGATCATCTTTAAGGTCCCTTCCCACCCAAGCCATTCTGTGAATCAGTGACTCTGTGTTGCCAAAGGGTGGTGGGTTTTCACAGGGGGAGCATCACAGCAACTCATGATTAAAAACCCCAACCAAAACAACCATTTTGTGTGACAACCTCATTGCCCAGTGACAAGACTGGTGAATTGGTGTTGGAGCTGTTCCCGTTGAAGCCAGGGCAAGTCAGAGCTGCTGGGAAGGGGGCAGCTCTTCTCGGACCTCTGCTGTAGAGGACATAATGCGGGGTGGAGAGGTTGCAGTGTCCAAAAGTGCTCCTGCTGGGTGCTGAGTCCCATCCCTGAAGCTTTGATGGAAGATGTGGCGTGTTATTGCATGTTACTGTCTTTAGATGTGGGCATGGAGTGATCTTTGTAGAAGACAATGGTTGATTCAGCTTTTGCGGCAACTGCTGTTTTGTTAACACCAGCCTTGAGGGTGGAAAACTGGGCACGGGCCAACACCTACAATGCCTTATTCCCAAAACCACACAGCTCCTTTAGGTGACCACTGAAAAAAGAGGTGTAGCTCAGTGGCATTTTTGATAGAACTGGTCAACACAGAACCATTTCTCACATTTCTCTGGATCTGAGGCACTAAAAGAACCGTTATCTCTGGACCGGCTGGACCGAGCCCTCCTGCTGACAGACGCAGCCTGTTCCTACACCGTTACTGCATAGAATGCACACAGCTTATTTTTTGTTGTTTTCTAGTGCCCAGGTCTAGATTTTGAGAAGTGAGCATTCCTTTCCTAGAACGCTTGTGTTGTCACTTATTTGATGGGTTTTAGGGGTTTTCCTTGGTGTTGTTATTTATATTATATAATAGAGCTGAGAACCCGGGCTTGGAAGCCATGTCGTCCAGCCCGAAGCTTTTCTTGCAGTGTAGCCCCCACTGCAGACGTATATTAAGGAATTCCTAGTTCAGTTCCTGTCAAAACCATCCCCTCCAACTGCATCTGTATGCTGTTGATGCCGTCTTAGTCTCCTGCGTATCTGCAAGCTTTGAATGCGTTAACAGCCTAAACCAAGGTAGGACATCAATCTCGTGAATTGCAAGACTCGTGTCTTTGACTCAAGGTAGAGTAAATACTATTGGCAACAGAGAAATTTCAGAGGTGGAAATGCATTTCGGTACTTGGGAGGTTATTTTTGCTGGAGATGATTTTTGGTTATATAGGTTATCTCTGCTAAAGTTGGAGGAGCCCTTGTAAAGTATTTTATGGGGCATATTCAGGAGGTGCTTCTAGTTCTCTGCAGTTTTATCATGTTAATGGTCTATCTCAATTTTTCTAAGCTTTTTGCATTACTGTTAGCAGCTCTGTGTCTGTTCTTGCAGAGCTGGCTGCCAGCTGCAGCTGAGGAGATTTGTTTCACTTCAGATTTCTTCTGTGAATTGCTTCAGCAAATGGTTTATTTCAAGAAGTGGAACCTGAGCTCCAAAACTAGTGGCGATCTGATTTCAGCTGTGAAGTCTTAAAGCGACTCCATGTCCTCCTCTGTTTGTCTAGAACCAAATACATCAACAAGCGCTGCTGCTTAAAAATAAAACCTCATTTACCTCCCACTGTTTGCTTTTGAGTTGTGCCCTGCTGGCCCCAGGAACACTGGGATTTTCAGCAGAGAGAGAGCAGTTCTCCCTGTCTCCTTAAAACTGCATCCTCTGGGCCATCGCAGCAGGGCTGTCCCACAGAGCAAGCGAGAGGAGCGTCCTGGCTCCAGACAGCCCTGTGAGGCACCCAAGTGGTGTTCAGGCAGGGATCCGTAAGGACCACCGTGGTTGTTAAGTATTGGAACAGGCTGCCCAGAGCAGTGGTGGGGTCCCCGTCCCTGGAGGGGTTTCCCAGCCGTGTCCAGGTGCTGCTGAGGGACAGGGGGCAGTGGGGACCTGGCAATGCTGGGGAAATAGTTGGACTCGATGAGCTTAAAGGTCTCTTCCAACCGATGATTCTGTGATTCTGTGAATTAGGCACTTGGGCCATCTGGGAGCTCCATCAAGGGTGGCACTTTTTGTTTTTTCAGTTTCATAAAGCAAGGCCTTCAAAAGTGAATTTTGACCCTTGTGCAGTTTAAGCAGAGGAAGAGTGGAAGGTTAATTTGAGGCAGTCCTCCTGCAACAGGAGTTACGGAATTAACATCTCTGTAGGAAAAAAAGGTCTCTCAGAGAGCTTGCCTCAGCTTGCCTCTGCGCTACAAATAAAGACCGACCAGTTTGCTAGGCAAATGTTGCCTTTATGTTGAAGAAAATATTGCAGAAGAAGCAGGGTGGGAGGGACTGCATGCCAAATTTTTCTTGGTGCATTCATCTATATGTAGAGTTGGGGTTTTGGTTTGGCTCCCCCCTCTCTCCGCTTTCTTTTAATGGAAATTCAGTGAGGAAAGTCTTCAGAATTTTATCTTGTTTGTTTACAGTCTGCAGCCCAGCTAAGCGAAATGCAAAACACGAAAAGGTATTTGTGGTTGTGTTCTTTCCAAGTGGAAAACAAGTGTCCTGCAGCCAAACACGGGCGAAACCTGCAGGAATACACAGTCAAGTCAAGGGCATCAGTGACTCAGTGGCTGAGATAAATCTGGTCAGTGGCAGATTTATCCTATTGTTGTTCTTGGTATTACAGTATTTACTTGCTGGGTCCCATACACAGCATGGCTTTTTTTTTCCTTTTTGTTATTAGTCGTAAACGGGGGTCTTTGCGTAGTTGCAAGATTACCGGGCTAGAGTTCACCGTGCTATGCAAATTGTATGGAGAGCTGTGATTTTTTTGAGAGGCTGGTGAAAGAAGGTAACATGTTCTCTTTCATCTAAGAATGGAAATCAGCAAATGAAGATACCTGAATTTCTTTGAAGTTTGTGGTAGGAGTGTGGTTCTTCAGCTGTGATCATCTAGAGATAGGAGAGGAGAGTAATGAGTGTTTAATCCGTTATCAAATGGCATTAGGTTCCACATCAAGTACATGCTCTGCCTATAGCAAGAGAAAACAAAGTATAGCCCTGCAGAAACGTCCTCAGAATGATGGTGTCTTCTGGAGCCGGTTAGTAAAAAATCACTGCACTTTTGTGTAATTAAAAGAGCACATGATACAGAGGAGTGGTGGAGTCTCAGCCTTTGATGGAACACTTCTCAGTACTGGTGGGAGACTTTGGAAGTAAATGTTGCTTGCCTTGTGGAGAATAAACACTGTCCTAAGATGCTGAAAGCGATATAATATTTTCCATCACAAAGGGTTTGCTTAATGCACTGTAGCTGGAAGTTACAGGAATTTTATCTGGCACTACTGTGCTACTCTTACAGAAATAACTAATCAGCAATTTCCTGAGAATACTCAGACCTTCCTGGGAATCTCCACTTGGACTTTCAAACTGCTTCTCTTTGGCACAAGTGTGTAGTTCTGTGGTACTTTATTGGGCTGAGATTTATCCGCTGTGCTGTGGCTTACAGAATTAACGTTGTTGAACATTATACTACGCTTGGACACAGGTTTGGGTTTGTTTTTTTTTTTTAAAAGTAGTGAAACAAAGCCACAGTTGTCATGTGGCCCCAGTGAATAATTTTTGTTGACTAATTTTTGTTTGAGTGTGCAAGAAACTTTAATGACAGACTCTAATACCGAGTTTGTCTTCTCAGGATGCAGCTGTGTATGTTCCCTTTCACCCACTCAGCTCTAGATGAAAGATGAAATGCCCTATTCATGAAAAAGCACTTACACAGTACTTATGTACAGATGGGGTATGTTTTTCCATCCATCTCTCATGGAGAAGGTACCGCATATGAGTCATAACAAAAAATTTCAGATGACTGCGTTAAGATAGTAAATTTTCTGGAGGAAATTCGGTTTGGAGGTGGAGGAAAATCCCTTCTCAGTCACCAAGAATCAAATGAGCCGCTGTGAGCATCTCGGTGGCTGCAGAATTGTCACAACAATGCTGTGTTTAAAGCAATGTTAAGTGTCACATAGACCGATCCCCTTCTGAAAGACTGCTTATTTATGAAGCGTGAAAGTCTATCGAGTGAATCCTAGTAGATAGCAGTTGGCTGCATTACTGCATGCGCCCACCATGAGATAAACAAGCGCTGCCCATTACGTTATGCATCTTCTATTTATGCCATATAATGTTATTCACCCCTCAAAAGCAGCTTTAAATTAGCAGCTGATCTCTCACAACCCACAAGATTTAGCTATTTATACCGTATACCGCTTGCAGAGTGGCAGAAAGTATTAGATTTCAGGTGGTGGAAAGAATATGTTTCTCACTTTAAGTCAACTTGAAGTAGCGGCTGCTAGAATCAAGTAGAATCAGATGTGTAAAAAGAACAAGGTGGTAATCAGAGTAACAGAACTGTGAATGCCCACTGTTCTGCAGCATGCCGAGCTGAAAATGCCTGGCAGAACCGTTGGAAATCGGCTCAGAATATTTTTCTCCCACGTGCTGGTTCTGGACCAGTAAATCAATGCAAGAGACAAAGACCTGGGCTTAAAATAACTCTTCGGCACGGAAAGATCTCTTCCTGCAGACTCTCCATCTCTTCCTCGAGTAAGAGTCAGCTGGCACTCTGAACGGAAGACTGATGTTTCTTTAGCACAGTGAGGCTCTGGTGTTCATCTCACCTAACCTTTGCAGTGCAGGTGGCAGACGCCTAAAGCTGAGGAAGTCACTTGAACCTCATGTGTAGCCGAGACGTTGTTTGTCCAGAGCAATTGCCTTGTGTTCAGACACGGTTGTGCAAACGTGCTGGCATGGTCTGACTCTGACCTTCCACTGGTAAAGCCAGCGAATGGGGAGACCGTCCACTTGTCATAAGCCAGTGGAGGGGATCGCTGTCCATCTGCAAAGACCGATGACAGGGAGGGTTGTCTCCTTGTAGATGATGAGAGTCGTGAGTATTCGCTATCTCTGGGATTTTACAAAGTCCTAAGGATTCCGGGGTGCCCAAATTTACTGCAGTGGGCAGGAAAGGAAACGTCTGAGTCATAAGTTAACCTCTGTATCTGCGTACAGCTCTGTGTGTGCGTGTGTGCGTGTGTGTGATTTCACTTGGTGAGCTTTGTTAAATCTCACCTAAATCACTGCACTGGTTATAACCAATTATCGACTGATTAAGCATTGCCATCTTATCGTTTACTGCAGCAGCGTTAACGCACTTTAAACCGCTGCTCTCTCAAAGTTGTGTAGGATACACAACGGTCTGCTAAAGCAACGCACTAAGTCCCTCCCCCCAAATCACCTCAGTCATAAACTGTTGACCAAGTCTGGGACTAGGCATGGATCTAACCTCACTCTCCGAAGGAGCCTGGAGAGCTGTAGGCTCCATTCTGAATCTCATGACCCAACAGGAAGGTCTCCTTTACCCCTTTCACTCCCAATCTCCTCAATATTCTCAGTCATGAACCATTGACCGGGTCTAATATTGAATCTGGCTGCGCCTAGGCTCCTTGCTGAGAAGGAGTTTGAGAGCAAGGGGGTCAGCAGTGACTCTACAGGGGGCTCAACAGGGGCTCGACGGGGCACCTTTACTCCTGTTGTTGCCGATTCCTGTGAAAATCGTCCTGGTCCAACTCCGTATTAACGTCCTTCTGTGTGTTTCTCCCACAATCACTCCGATCCACCCCAGATGGATTTGTGTTAGCAGACGTGATGCAGTGAACCTTGCCACCAAATTGATTAAACTGTGAGAAACTTTGCTGAATTCCACCAAACTCATCGAAGCTTTGTCAGATTCTTTACCACCATAATCATGTATCGCTGCCTTCCTGCATGGCCTGAGGAGCATTTCGCTCATTCCCTGTCAAGCAGAACTCTAGTGGCTTAAAGGGGAACCACTCCTTCCCTCTCCCATGCCAAAGCGGTGTCGTCAGCAGGGTGACATAGTCCGTTTTATTGTGACATTGGGTGTCTTTCTGCAGATTTACAGAAATATAGTTTTTCTTAGCAAGGGATAAAAGTGAACTCCTATCAGCAATGGCATTTTATATCTGTTCTGGCTCTTATTCAACCATTTTAACGATTTTAATCATTTTAACCGTCGGGCACTGGCTGGTTTTTGTTACAAAGATGTGATTTCGGGTTGTATTCTGAAGACCACAACTTTAAAATCTGTTTCCACATATTTGGGAGAGGAATCTGTGAGCCCCATAGGGTGGATGTATTGGTTTATCTCCCTTTTCATGGCATGACGTCAAGGACTGTGTAGGATATATTGGAGGTTGCTCATGGTTTGGTTACCATGAGAATGAAAAAAAAAAAAAGAAAGGTACTAAACTTTGACCATGCACGGATTGGGTGGGTGGCATTGGTGCTTTTTCTCCTCCCAGGGCTTTTGGGACCTGTGTTTCTGGAGAAGTCATTACACTGCTGATACCCTGATCCTTAAAACCTTTCATATAAACCTGGTATGGGAATAGCTTTTGGAACATGGCCTTGTGTGGATCTGAGGAGGGTGCTGCCGCGGAGGAATTGTTGGTGAGAACTCATCCCTGCCTTGAATGTGCAGGATCCAGTCCTCTGTCTTCTAAATCTGGATGTGGGTTTAGTTCTAACTGTGAGACCATTAAATAGTCTGGGATTTATCAGTAGGCCAGAGGCTGGCTCCCTTCGGTTCTGGTTTTTTTTCCTGTCTGGACTTTTTGTTCTGCAAGTAGCCCCAAAGGAAATGATGGGCCTGATTCTAGTCTGGTGTAAATAACGTGAAGGAGAAAGAAAAAAATGACACAGAAGTCATTAAATTTTTTTAGTGTTTTTTTTTCACTGAAAACCAGTTCCAATTAAAAATGAATAATATCAAGCTTAATTATAATTTTCATCTTTTCAAGGCACATCAGTAACCCATCAGGGCATGGGCGTGTGGGCCGTTGGGAGCACAGGAAGCTGGACCTTGGTCATTTGTAGGAACCCGCCCAAGACTTCAGCCCTGATACCAGGTTTCTGGGGGAGGACGTGACCATGCTGAGCTGATCCAGGAGAGTCTCCTGCTCTGCTCACTGCTCCTCTTGCTGCTCCCCCCATTTTTTCCCCTTGCTTCCAATAATCTGTTTGTTCAGGCTGTGTTTATGCCCGAGTCGTGTGGTGATTCAAGCTCAGTAACTATTCCCTGAGCATCGCAGCACGAATAGTGAGTGGTTTCTTATTGGACTGAAACAATTACCATCACGCTGATTTGTAGGGTTGTTGTTTTTTTTTTTTTTGCAAATGGGGGGTGCGATCTGTTCCATTCTGACACTCTCTTTGGAGGTATATGGATGGGGAAGGAGCAGAGCGTGTTTGGATTAGCGCTGGGTTCTGGACTGAGCCACGGTTGTTAGGGAGGTGAGGCTGCCGATTCAGTGGTGGTTTTCTTTGGTTCAGGAGGTTTTCTTTGGCTTGAGAAGTTTTCAAACTGGTTCCTTTAAAGAACATTTTACACTTGAACAAG
>NW_010420514.1:0-577 GCF_000710305.1 Buceros rhinoceros silvestris | reverse complement strand
ACAAGCATTCAGCAGGTTGAGTGGATAATCATGGGTTATGACCACATACTCCAGCTTTTAAAATGTGTCTGTTTTTCAAGCGATTGCCTTAAAAGTGTTTGCAGCGGGTTTATATAATTTATGGGGAGGTGCATTTATTGATTTTTATTTTTTAAATTAGGTTTTTCTAGGCAAACAGTGGAGCTTTACATAACTTCGGTCTGCAGGAGGTTGCTGAGCTTTGTAATGAGTCCTGCTGCTTTTCTAAACCTTTTTTTTTCTTCTGTTGTTTTGGTTTTTTTTGCAAAGAGGTCGCGAAGGTCAGTGATTCATGATTCTCAGTCTATTGACATATCTTCTTTCTGGCAGCTTGGTGATTTCTCTGAGGTAAATAGATGTGAGTTCAGGCAAAGTTTATTTCCAAAAATGCTAACTTGAGGAGCCAAATAAGCAGGATAGGGAAAATCCGTAATTGTTCCTCTCCTTTCCTGAGCTTGCTTTTTTTTTCTTTTTCTTTTTTCTTCTTTTATCCATTTTCTCCTTTTGTCTTCTTTTTCCCCCCTTTTCCCCTTTTCTTCCCTCCCTTTTCTTCCCTCCC
>NW_010420513.1:343-27428 GCF_000710305.1 Buceros rhinoceros silvestris | reverse complement strand
GGTGGCTCTGTTGGTCCCAGTGCCCGGCTGAAATTTGCGCCGTGGTTGCGCTTTTCCGCCTGGAGCAGGCGGTGCTGGCGCTGCTCTGCCCGCAGCATCGCCACTGTCAGGGGCCAGCGCTCGCCCGGGGGTCACAACCAAAGCGTTAATACAGCCACTGTAGTAAGAAAGAACAAACAAGTTGTGCGCATTCAAAGGATCGTACTAATTCTTATGAACACAGAAGAAAGTCCACAGGCTGAGCTTGAAAACTGCTTTGCTTACACAGGATGGGGTGTAGGTACACCCCGGTGTGAGCCAGTCTCGTACCTTATTTCTCGCTTGGAATGGTAATTTGTTTTTTTTTCAATTTTGTGCATGGATTAAACACACACCTGTGCCAAAACAAGGCAAGAAGTGCTACCTGTTTTCTATGCACAGAGCATCAGACGTACCCTTGAGCTAAGCACACTTACTCAGATGTTTTGAAATACCTCGTTTGAATATTTTAAAATATAACAATTAACAATGTTAAACGTAGCACAAGAAAAAACCCCACAAAGTATGCAATCTGAAGAAATAATTTGAAGCAATCTGGGCTTTTATACAGTACAGTTTTTAATGTTACTGAAAAATGCCAGTCTGCACTGCTTGAATATTTGTCATTTAAAAACCAAACTTTAAAGGCGATTTTGTGGTGGCGGGGAGACGGAGTTTTGAGATGCGACACAGAAGGACAAGGCAAAGGGAGATTTACATACGCACAAACTCACCTGCTGGGAGAGCATACTAAAATACACTGCTCCAACCCTCCACAAGTTCCACTGTGGCCCGATTTTGTACTTACTGCCCCTTTACTCAACAGGGGCAGGTGACAGCAGCATCTCAGAGCACCGAGTTCAAAGAGGAGTGAAATGGTTGAAATCACACAGCAGGGGAGGAAAAGAATTTTGATTAAAAAAAATCAGCCAACAACTTTCTGTTAATTTGTTTAGATACTTTGCAGCCAGTGGAACTCTGACACTGGCTTTCACCTTTTTGCTCCATACCCCAGGAGAGGAACTGTACACGGTGCAAAAGACACTTACCTGGGAACCAGGCAAGCACAGGAGCTTCTGCAAGCGGCTTCTCTGACACATTGGGTCTGGCACTTTATTTCCCTGTGCCTCGGAATTTCATAAATAAAATGAACGCAATTATATTCCCTCCTTTGCATAGTTAAATTAGATACTTTGGGATTTAGCACTTCTCCCCTAACCCTTAAAAATACTCCAGATTTGGCCCTATTCCTGCAATCAGTAAATATTTTAAAATGCATTTACTGATTGAAAAGGACCAGCTCTACTCTGCATATAAATATGCTGTTTTATATACAGGGCTGGCTTGATAAATCGGTAAACAATTTTATTACCTTTGGCAGACTTTTATTCCTTGAATTAGCTTATTTCAAATTTAATTAAGCCCTTGAGCTGGCAAAGCACTTAAGCACTTGCTCAAATGCAAACTGACAAAGTGTGCACTGGTCTAATGTAGGCACCTGCTCCGCTTCCTTCCAGCCAAGGGCTGGTCGCGTGTTTGCAGAGCTGCGTCAGGGCCCTGGTGGCTTGCTAATAGCTTTGCTGGTAGATAGGAATGACCCTCTTTTGGTTTTCACCTGGGGTTTCCACTGTAATCTACAGAGCAGAATATAGTTTCTTCAGGAGAAAAAATCTAGCAGTATGGATTTTAGACAGGTTCTTTTGGGTTTATTTCCAATCTCGGTCAATTTTGATTATCCTTGTCACTGTGCCTTTGGTGCAGAGAGCATGTACCATGATTTACAGGCAGATAAGTACATTGGGAATGCATAAAGAAAAAAAAGATAAACTTGACTGAACTTTGAGTCTTCACTGCCCTTCATCACAGAAACCTAAAAATGAACAGTCAGATTTGAGGTGTTCAAAAACTACAGACAGATTACCTTTACACTGTATTTTTTATTATCCCTTAAAAGACTTTTTGCTGTCACTGCAAACAGCGCCTCTTTCCCAAGGTTTCAAATTTAGATCTTTTAGGAACAACTTTGAACTGTTTTCCCATGACTGATAATAAAACTCATCATTCAGCCCTTAAAATAGTTTTCTTTAATGAGACTGGAGTTTCTATTTCACTCTCCATTGTTCCTTCTTTTTTTTTTCTTTTTCCCCAGAAAGGAATTAACCTCAGTCTCCAAATGTTATCAGTTTCCATCAATGACTGTTACTATTCTTAGATACACTGTATATTGTCTGGACCCATTGCTTTGACAGGTTGTAAAACAAAAGTTTTCAACTATTTTAAGAGGTAGTTATACACTCTTTAAGCACGGAAAAAAAGTTGTTAAAGGTCTGGCCAATTCCACCTTTGTTAGTAACCGCTGTGTTTAAGAAATAGTGATTGTGACTTAGCATCTGGTTTCTTTAGGGTTACTTACATTTCTGATACCCACTTGATCTGGTGCGTATTTTCATTATAAATTCTTATTGTTCAGATCATTAAAAACCCGAAAAGCTGTTGGAATTCAAAGCGAGGGAGAGAAAGAGAGAAAATAACCAGAGATGCTGCTTGAGGTGTAAACAGGATTATAACTGAGTTGCAGAAACTCAGTCACGGACGCTTTCTCTGCCAGTTATGCTGAGGTGAAGAAAGCTTTTTGTGAGCCAGGAGGAGTAAAGAGTGCACAGGAGGTGATGGGGGCGGTGGTGCATTAGTAACAGAAGAGCGGGTCCTTGTTTTCCTGCATCAGCCTGAGAAGCAGGTCAGCTTCCTGAGTCTTTTGCAGGGTATTCCCTCAAAAACTTTGGTCTCATCCACTTGCACCCTCTTCTTTCCTCTGAGGTGCCTAGCAGTATCTTGCAGCAGCATAAGGGTTTGGTAGCACACAGAAGTTTCACCTGGGGTAGCATTTACTGAAAATGTCCTCATCTGCCAAAGACCCCAGAGTCTGACACACCCTGAGTGTGCTCTGCTGTATTTAGGATTTTCTTGCATTAACTGAACTTCGCAAAAGCAAGGCTGATTTCTGAATATATAATTCTGAATATATAATTCTGTTCTTTAGATGGTCTGAATTTGTCAGATCTGAGCCTTAGTGCATTTTCGAGTGAATGTGAGTTTCTAAATCTTGATGTTGGCCAATGGATTGTCTTATTTCTAAAGCTTTTGTTTGGCCCCAGAGTTCCTGTGGAGCATCTCTGCAAATTTTAAAAAGTTGGGTTTGTAAGATATCTTGACCAGAAACTGATGAAGGATGCCAGCCTTACAAGAAAAAGGTAGGCAAGGTCACAGCTGACAGCCTCTTAGCAACCATGTTTTGCTAGGGACGATGTTAAATTTTAACAGGTTCATCTGTCATCGCTTTAATCTGTGGCCCAAATCAGTGGTCAGCAGATGGCACAGCCAAAGATGTGGTCAGGCATGGCTTGATGAAAGGAGGTAGCAGGTCCACAAAGGCCTAACTGAGCCTTCTTTGCAAATTTGCAGAAGAGATGTAATCTCTGGTTAAATCCTTTCTCCCCCCATCAGGGGGCTGCTCCCTGCTGCAGTGGAGGCTTGATTGCCCCAAATAACAGAAATCAAAGTCAGCATGGCGTGCTGGCATGACCCACATTTGTCAGGTGACATCTGACTGTAGGACAGAAACGGTATTGTTGGCAATATGGGTCTCTGTAGGGCAGACTACTCTGGGCTTGTCTGTATACATCAAAAAAAAAAAAAGATCTCTGCCTCAGTGAGTTCACCGTCCCAGGCCCAGAGCTTGGTGTGAGAGCTGGCATGTGTGCACGGACCTTTCCCATACCATGTCACCCAGCATTGAAGTCAGGGAAGAAAAGAAGCCTATACATGGTGAAAGAGTGCGAAAATACTGTTTCAGTGGGGATATTGCACGTATTTTCTGCTTTCTGAGCTTAAAGGAGATATTTTAAAATATGTATAATTTATCTGTGGAATTCATTGCTAAAATCTGTCCATACTAACTGCTTTTAAAAGGCATTTTTCTTATAAATAATTAATAGTTGTAATTAGATATATATAAACAAGTTATAAACCTTGTACTTCAAGACTTAAAGGGACCAGTAAGCGATTTGTAAGTAGGTTATTGTGCTGTGGTTGCATGTAGTACATTTCTGCAATGTTTCCCGCACCGATTATTCTACCAAATCCATGTTGGTTCCTCAGGTAGAACAGGATGAGACTGCCAGTCTGGCAGCTTTTATCATTTTCCTTTTTGTTCCCTTGATCTGGATTTTTGAAGTCCACTGCTGTTGAAACACTGTAGTGTTTTATTATGGTACAATTCTACAATATTTGCGTATTGACTGGTCAAGGTATGATTTTCAATGTGGTGATTTTCAGTGGTGATAAAACTGAGGTGGGTTCAGATGCAATCTTTATTTGCTTTGTGTGTCTCATGCCTTACAGCTGTGGTGTTGATTTGTCACCAGTGTTTGCTCTGTGGAGAGGGAAGGAAATGGCACTGTCTTGCGTATGAGAATAAGCAACCTTTCATACTGGTCCTTGTTATGAGAATTTCAATAGTCTCTGATGAAAGGTTCAGTCTTTTTAACATGCTTCCTTTCTTTGTGTTAACATTTCCTGCCTTTTCATCGGGCATGGAAGGTGCACACGGTGCAAAGGTGCGTCTGGAATATTTGTGTAATTACCACTTTTTTCCCCCTAGTTGTGACTTGCCTCTGGGACAACCTCTGTCAGTGCAACTTTCAACATCTGTCAAAGCCCAAGCATAGATTGCTTGTGGAAAAGACTTCCCCTTTTTCTTAGGTGGGTGGTCTTCCTCCACATCCCCACTCAGGTGAGTCCTGGAAAATGAGTCATAGTGTGTGTCCCACAGTTTGCTCAGCCCGGGCTGGGCTGTGTCAATGGATGGTGGCATCATGAAGGCAGAGGTCCCCTAGTCCATGCCTGTGAGACCTTCTCCCAGGTCCCCCCCAGTGCTCACATGCCTCCCATGGATGACATGTTTTTACTCTTTTCCTAAAGGGAAGAGCAGGGTGATGGAGGTGGGGTTATTTTAAGCCTTGGTTTTGTTTTAATATATCTCTCACTAAGCATTTGCCTTAAATACAGCAACGTCAGAGAGGTGTATGTCCTGGTTGGAGAGGAAGAACTGAGGTTTGGAGGGAGTGTAAGAGTTTGTGCCTGTTTATTTCACAGTTCAGGACCAGGCATTACTCTATCCTTCTGCAGCTGGAGACACCCCAGCTGGAGCTGGAGATGGCACCCAACGGCTAGGCACTGGGCCACAGGCTCCCTGCCACCGTCTCCTGCAACCATCTGGAGCAGCTGATGCCTTCTGGGCACCACAGTGTTTCCTGGGCAGCTGGGCTCAGCTTAGCTTCAGGCAGAGGCACCTGTGGCTCATTCTTTATCTCACCAACTGCAGCATCACCTGTGTCACTCCAGACTCCCTTTGGTGGTGGCATTGGCTATTCAGCCTCATCCTGCTGCTGTCAGCATGGCTTTCTGTTTGGGAAGACTGGTTGGTGTATGTGGTTTTTGCATGCCCGTAACAATCTCTACGTGGTTCCTCTCTCTCCACCCCAATGGGATTCTTGGTCTTCCCAGGGAATCGGGACATCCCTGACCGCTACCTTGTAGTGTTTCCTTACAACCTGTTGTAGGGAATTCCGTACATTTAGAAAGCAGGAAACATTTGGGGGGGCTGGACACAAGTGGCCTGTGAACGTTGCAGGGGAGCAGGCGAGGGGTTCAGACACTTTTCAAAGACTGTTATTGCAGAGTGGAGGCTGTTTTTTGCAGTCGTTGCAAGGTATCTCTGGCCATATTTTTTCATCCTGTTAACAAAACAGAAGAGACTGTTCCCTGCTCCTCTCTAGGCACTTTGATATTAATATTGGTTGTGAGAGTTTCACAAGCATCTCCTCAGGGGGTGAAATCAATGGCACTTTTCCAGCCAGTGTTTGTTGAAGTTCAACCAGCAAGAGCCCTGAGTGGCAGCAAGGGACAATTTCGTCTCCCTTCAGGTGCAAGCTTTACCCTACACTACACCAAGTTTAAAAAAAACCCCACCTTCTTTCAGACTTCTATTTTGTTCTCCCTAACATTATGTGTGCTGCGGATTTCTCTCCAAACTCTGGAAGTGCTTTAGTGCCTTGTCCAAGTGCTGCCCCAGCTTACCATGTCCCAGGGTGACAAACACCATGGGGTGTATCCAGCCCTGTAATGGGACCAGTGGTCCTCACAGACCTTCTCTGGGGGGATGCCTTGCCCTGATCTCCGAGAGGGAGGTGGTCTGCCAACCTGGGGCGTGACCTGTCCCCACCTCCTTGCTGAGGGGCTGGGTGACAGGTGCCAGCAAAGGAGGATGCCAGATGTATGGTGGCCCCACATGCCCCCACCCTCATCTCCTCCTCCTCTCTGCCTATTCAGAGGAGGGAGCTGCTCCAGGGGACAGTTCAGAGTATTGAGGTGTCCAGAGTAAAATTTTGATTAGGTTTGGTGGTTGAGAAGTCTTATGAATAAGCCCAGCCTACCGGGAGTGGGGGTTCTCTAGGTGTTGGAAAAATTTGTGAAGCCATGTTTAAAACTATCTTTGTGTCTAGTCCTGAGGCAGAAGCCTTAGGGCATGCAGACGTGCAGGGTCGTCAGTGGTTTTTCTCTGGTTTTGCAAGATAAAGGATAGGCAGAACTGGCAGTGCCCTTGCTCTTCTTCAGAAGGGTGAGCAGATTAATCACCAGAGAGGGGGCTGAAGATCTGTGTCTGTTTCCCTGCATGGCATTTACTCACACATACACGTTTGTGGCTGCCTGTTTCCCACAGGAGGCAGGGCTGTGCACGTCGGGCTGGGGGAATTGAGTTATAAACAGACTGAGATGAAATGGTAAGAGTTCTCACACCATGCCTAGCAAAATTTTGATTGCCTCAGATTAGCCAGTTGTTTATTCCTTCCCGTGAGAGCTGGAAGGATAGTTTTGTCAATAAAGAGGTCTGACTTGACAGAGCTGAAGGACAAGAAGAGGGTCTGCCTGCCAACCCAACTCCAGTTGTGGCTGTGTCTTCTACTGTCCAGCTCATCACTTCTTGCTGCCATGGGTGGCTGGATGTTGGCACCCCACCCCTTGTCCACCTTCAACGCCTGGCCATCATGTACACAGAGTGGTCCAGCTGGTGAAAAACTCTAGTCTCACTGTCTCCCTGTTTCCATCCCCCTGACTCATTTTTGAGAGTGCAGTTAGATGATCAAAACTTGGCAGAGAAGAAAACCCCCTTTTTGCACAGGGAAATAGAGCCAGCAAGCTCCCTTGCATGCACAGGTGTCCATCTGGGAGCAAGGACTGTTTTCCCCTCCTCATCCTGCCGCACAGGCAGTGCCTGGCCTGTCCCTGCCTGCCTTTGAAGGGATTTGTGTGTTAGTGGTCTGTGGGTAGTGTATGTAGGATGCTTCCAGAGAACATATGTGAAAGCTGGTTGTTTGTCCATGTGCTGTGCACATCACAGCAGAGAGGAGGGAAGGCAAAGGGAAAAGAAAGCACACAGAAGCAAAGACTTAGAGAAATACAGGAATATTCTTCTCTCTGTGTCTGAGAGGTACTTTCAGCATTCAACATTTCTGGTAGAATACTCATAAATGGGTTAGCAACACAGAAAATCAGCTTTCCTGTGTAGGTTGCCCGTGCTTTTGCAGAGTAATACTTCACGGCAGAGGTGGGTCTGCCCGTGAGGGTCCTGCATGAGGGAGCTCTTCCCGCACTAGAAGTGACAGCAGTGAGGAGATTATAGGCCTTTTTAACATCTGAAAACAGCAGCACGACCCTCTGTGGCCTCTCTTCGTGTCAGGCCCTGGGATGTGAGAAGTCATTCATCACGTCATGGGACTTGGCAAGGTCTCTGCCATTTGCCTTCCACTTTTCCCACTGCTCCCCACGACAATACAGTAGATAAGAAGGAAGAAGAAATATAGATAATATTTATCTTTCTGGCTAAACAAGCTGTGGTTTCCAGACCACAATAACCTTCCAGTATTCCTATCTCACAGGGGAAATGCGCTGCTAGAAAAAAACCCAACCCTCCTTCCAGAATTAGATACATACGTTTGGACATTGGATGAAATGATTATCGAAACCAAGAGCTGCAGAGAGAACAAAACAGCACAACAGGCCAAGGCAAAGTTGGCACAGCCGTGCAGTGCAACAGTTTGTGGGCATGCCAGGTATCAAAATTAAAGAGTCATTACTATGAAGTGCTGGGATAAAAAAAAGTTCCCAGTGTGTTTGAAACTGGCTGAACTCCAGCATTTATTATTTTTGTAGAGCAATTCTTGTGAGTCTGGCCTCAAAAGACTGTAGCCTTCAGAACCTCATTCTGGTTATTACAAAGATCAAAAACCTCTGCCAAATATTTTTATACTTTCCAATAATCATAGTTGATTTGCTGATGACTGATACCTCATCAGATAGGTTTTCAAGTTGATAAGATTCTTATATGAGACACCGGATTTTATAACTGATTCAGCTGGAATTATCACATTTGTAGTGAATTCATTTAAAATCTGGTTTTGCGAAGGGTAAAAACTGATAATGTATTTGAAGAGAATTTGGTAAATGTTTTAATGGAAAATGGGGGGGGAGTGAAGCATTTGAAATATATTTTCAAAACAATGTTTCAATTTTTGTTTTGGAAAAGTATTTTAATTGTGAAACTGACTGTGAAAAAGAAAAAAAAGAAGTAAGCTGCATAATCAGAAAATGAAATGAGACTTTTCTGCTTGAACAAAATTCTTTATCTAATTTTTTTGGGTTCATTGAAGATTTTCATATTGACCTAACTGATATTTTAATTTATTTTTTTGTGCTAAACCCCTCAGTACTTCTTTTATGTTAGCCCAAGCTGATCTTTTTTTCTTTCTTTTTCTTTTCATTTTGGTCACTGAACCAAAAATTGAACAGTTCTACTTCTGACAAGTTGACCATTTAATTTCCGGCCACTGAACAGATCTGATTCAGACAAGTAACCCTCACTACTTTCCTCACAATTGTTCCTAAAATAAATTACAGAATAGTAATTCTCTCTTTAAGTCACTGAAGTGCAGTTGGTAGCAATTCTGACATTTCCAAGGTAACGAACTCATGTTTCCTATAATGATACCTGTGGTTGCTATGTGGCTTCCGATGTATACGCTGACCACATTTTCCTTTACATCTAGTCATTGTTCAGTTTTCTTTTTCAGCAGAAATCTTTTCCCTCATTCAGGGTTCAGTAAAAAAGGCTGAGAACAGACCTGTCACTTGGCTGCTTCTGGATGTCTACAGTTAAAGGATATTTCCGCTTCCAAACTTGAAAATCTGTTGTAGTGCATTTATAGAATTTGGATTCTTTTATTGAATCAAACAGCCCTTCATGTCTTTAAAATTATCTTCTTTTCAAGGAACAATATTTACAGGGCTTCCACCTCAAATAGAAACGAACTGCTCAGAGCAGATGTGGACATTGGCTTTGAGAGATGCAGGTTCATTTTGTTCAGGGAAATGATCCCTTCTGTTCTTCACTGCCCTGCTTTTCCTTCAATCTATAGTTAACGCAGTTAGGGAGTTACAGTGGAGTGGTGATGTTTGCAGAATTTTCCTCAACCAGTGGAGATGAAAAACATGCCAGTTTGGCTAGGGCTGGCAGCACTGGTCCCTCCCCAGCGTCAGACAGCTCAGATTACTCCAGCGAGCATCTGTGGACCTTTTCACTCAAAGAGAGGTAAGTTTTGTTTCATCAAGTGATAGCAGATGTTAGGGAGCTTTCATGCCATTCATCACCAAGGGAAAGCCAATGTGATGGCATCTGGCTGTTTTCTTAGTACAAATTGTTTTTTAAACTCTAGACTGTCTTTGAGCAGGGGTGGTGGCATATTACTCACCAGCTACTCTTATTCTGGGACCTTCCCAAAGCCCCAATGTCCAACTCCTCCCAAGCGCCCCTTTCCCAGTTAGTGAGATTACAGTAGGGAGAAAATCCTACTACTATTTGCAACATTTTCTGTTCAAGAAAACACATTGTAAAATTAATTGCAGTACAATATTTCATCTGATTGCACATCAGTAACTGCTAAGAAACACTATGGAGTGACTTGCACTGTAACTGTTACCCTTTCAGTCCAGAGTTACAGAGCCTGCGCTTGTCACAATTGCCGAGTATTCTCCACATGCAAACAGAAACAGGGAACATTTTCATTTCTAATGGACATATTTTCTCTAGAACATGTAGGTTTTTATGAGGTGCAGAACTCATACAGATGCTAGCAAGCATAGAACGTCAAATCTTTAGACTGGCCAAATTATTGACAAACAAAAATTTTATGTTCTGTCTGACCCTTGGAGCACTCCAGCTTCTAATGCTCCAGAGTGAAGAAGGGCTGTGGTGCCCATGAAAGAGGATCAGTGCCAGCAAAGTCCACAGCTCCTTGATGAAACACGAGTGATGAGACAGGAGCTTTGTGCAGCAGGACAAGCTTTAACTCTACTCTCTTCTTGAGAATTTTACTAATTTACTCCTCAAGATGAACATTTGGATGGCAGTTTCCATCCCTGTTGGGGCAGTGCTGTGTTGGGCAAGCCTGACCCTGACATCCAGGTGCAGAAAGGTGAGACAGAAGGGATGATCACGTGTGAGGGAGCAGTCAGATTTTCATCTTACCGGATTATTCCCTCCTTCTCTTCCTTTTCAAGTAGCTGGGATTGTTGCTTAGAGAATGTAGCTGAATCAATAGCTTCTGTCTAGTAACTTCTCGCAATACTGCTAGGCAGATGTATTGGTAGGGAAGAAATGCCCCGGTCAAACATTCTGGAGGACGTTCCAGCTGTGTGCCAGTTCAGTTCTCATCCCTTCTGCTGAATTTAACATGTGTTTATTATGTTTAGCATGCAGAGTGGTTGTAATGAATTTGAATTAGAGGGGAATCATCATCTTTGTGCTTTTATTTTTTTTTCTTTTTACATCAAGCACACTGTGCTCTGGTATAAAGAGAGATTGATGCCTTTGTAATTTGATGGGCTTTTTAGTTTTAGGTTTTAGTTGCTGGTACCTTTTATAGGTATTTAACGAGGCAAACCAGGGATGAATGATGACAACACACCACATTTCCTCTGCTTCTCTTGAACAATTCAGAAATGTTTGGGTATGATGAAATGTAGGGAGCTTTCATGCCATTCATCTCCAAGGGAAAGCCAATGTGATGGCATCTGGCTGTTTTCTTAGTACAAATTGTTTTTTAAACTCTAGACTGTCTTCGAGCAGGGGTGGTGGTATATTACACACCAGCTACTCTTATTCTGGGACCTTCCCAAAGCCCCAATGTCCAACTCCTCCCAAGCGCCCCTTTCCCAGTTAGTTATACACTTAAGAGCACATTCCATGATATCCTTCATTACATACCTGGCTGTTTTGTTGCTGCTTCTGTTTTTCTGTTGTAGACAATCAGATTACCACTGGGATAAATAGTTATACATGTTGGGTGGCTAATCATTTAACGTGGTCCCCAGAAGAGATGCCACAAGGAAATATATGTGAGTGGGGTGGCAGAAATCTGGATCCTGGGTATTTAGCAGCTATTTATTATGCTAACTGTCTGTGTCATGGCAGGCCTAGCGTAATTCCTATCATATGCCAAAACATAGCCCAGCTGTCTGGTGTCTTGTCTTGAAAATCTCCCTTCAGTATCTCCCAGGAAGACCACATTTCTGTGGCTTAGATCTGTCTTAGGTTTCCTACTGGTGGGGGAACCTTTTATGTGCTGTAAAAGCTGGTAATATGTTGGGCAGGGATTAGTAATTACTGGGAGATCTCCCTGTTCTGCTTAACGAAAAAAAAAGTCCCCTTACATGTTTAAATATAAACTTACTTAAATGTACCCTAAGGCTCAGGCTCATTTTTACTTTCCAAGAACATGAAGCTGCTGAAGGATGCAAACATCATTTAAGTTTTTGTCACTTGTTCACTGTAGGACTACCTTTTGTTGAATTTGTAGCCTGCAAAATCCTGTGTTATTTAAAAGCTAACTGGAACAGTCCCCTGTGAGAAATGGAGGAAGAAAGAAATATTTCTCAAACTTAAAGTAGGATTTTTACATATTAACTATAAATATCTTGCAACTGTATGATTTGCTTTTACATAAAATAAAGCTGCTTGCTGTCTCTGCAGAAATGAATTGGGGAAAGGGATTTATCCAGGGTAATTCAGTCAGATGAATGGAGAGATATGTCTATCACCGCTAACGTGACAGTTATTCCTTCTAAATATAAACTGATAATATTATATATTAGAGGCTTGATTATGCCGTTAAGAAGATTAGTACGTTTAAACAGAAAATAAAGGCTTATGTGCCCTAAATGTGAAGCTAAAAGGAGAGGGGTTTATATATGTCAGTATCACAACATTGAGTACTTTTGAACAAGGTATTTTCCCCGTGAAAATACCTGTAGGGAATAATCACTGCACACTGCCTCTGGGAGTAGATGGGATGCCTTAAATACAATCTCTTTCAAAATAACAATTTAAACACATGCAAGCGTTAATCTTGGCGTATTTGGATGTATTTATTGGAGTAGGCAGAATGATCGCGTGCAATCATGTCCACAAGGGCAGTTTTCTGGCTCATCTGTTTTCTGTAATTGTTTGGGCTGTCTTTTAATTGCAGAAACTGTGACACATCTGTAAAAAAAAGAAATGTAACAGAAGGGAAAAATGGTTGATGATGCCTCTGTGATATTTCTGTGAATCAAATCTATGAATTTAAAATATTTAACACTTATTAAAGATTTCAGTGTCTTTTGATATTGTGCTTGATTTACACAGTACAGTCTCTAAGGACATAGTAGCTGAATCTTTTGATGGTATTGAATTTATGACATGGAATTTAAGACTTTTGTGCTCATGTCATGTTGCTTGTTAGGTAGTGTTTAACATGTCTCCTTTTTCATTTTTACTTTTTCATTTTTACTTTTTTTTTTAATTCTTGTTCTTTATAACCTGGTAGTTCTTCTATGTGAAAGATTTATAGTGAGGATGGGGGAAGACTCGATCCTTTTACAGTTATCTTCCTGATAGATAGCACTCCTTGATTTCCTTTTATACACCTCTCAAATTAGACATTTTGAACCTTAATCACACCACTATCTTTATCGCTTAAGAGTAACAGCATTACGATTATAAATCAACTTAGAAATATTCTAAGATCTGCCTTGGGGCTTGTCTTTGTCTCTGACTCAAGCCCTGCTCCCTGGTCAAGACCTGTCCAGAGAAAAAAGCCCCTTATCTAACCCAGTGGGTGCTGCAGTTTGAAATGGCTGGTCCGTCCCAAGGCAGAGCTGGAGCTGATGTTAACCCATAGCCCTGCTCCTGCCGTGGGCTGGACGTGGGCTGACTCTGCAAGAGCCTACAGATGTGCCAGGGATGCAAGGTACCATGCAGGCACCAAAAGTGCTGTGCAGGTCAAAATTCAATGCTTGCACATCAGAGAGCAAATCAAGGAGGTAAGGACACCCAGGTATGTTGAGTGCTGGCTTTTCCACCCATTGATTCCTCAGGACAACATGAGGAGGGGTGTGAGCGCCCCTGAGCTTGTCTGGCTGCAGGTAGCATGTCTGCCTGCCTGCCTGGCACTGACAGTGCTTGCTCTGCGAGGGGAGGTCCCATCTGGCCTGGGCTGAGGTGCTTTGAATTTGCTGCCCTGCTTCCCCAGTGAGCTGGCTGGTGCCACGGGGAAGGGCTGCCCAGCCACTCCTGCCCCCAGGGATGGACTGGGGACACAGCCTTTCCTGACCTTTCTTTGGGGCTGGAAGCTCCATGTACAAGCCATCCCTTCCTGGGGTAGTATATGCTTTTTGCAATTACCATTTAAACTCTTCAAACCCATGCTCTCTGAAATATTTTTTAAAAATGAACTTTGCTAGCTTTTACATATCTGTGAGAGCTGTCTTCCTTTGGACACCTGAACTTCCCTTTACTCATGTTATTAGGACCACTGCATAGTAATGCCCATAATATTAAAATGTCTGTGTATGTATTTATTGCTTCTGTTGCTTGGGTGCTGTTTTCACGGGCACAACAAGATATTGTAGACTAATAAATAAATGTTCTTCACATTGCTGTGGTGTGGTTGCCTTTTCTGCATGCTTGTGCTTGCAAATAAATGTATTTGTCTGTGAAACAACTGTATGTGAACAGGCTCTTTTCTGGGGGTCTCTCAGTACACTGGTCCTTCTTCTTTTCGAATGAGTTGGATAACTTTAGCCGGATGTAACATAGTGATAACAGGTCTCAGGACACTGGATATCTGAAAGCCTGATGAAAATTGGTAGCCAGCTGTGGGAAAAGACCCAGAGCAATGCCTTCACCAAAACTGAAGATAGTCGGATAATTTTTGCGGAAGGGGACCCTGCACAGGCCTCAGGCACAGAAACACCTTGGTAAGACTCAGCTATATCCTACAGGCACTAAGGGATTTATCAATGAGACACTGATCCCCACCAAACCCAGTTTTTATTTCCTCACTAAAAATAAAAGCTCCTCTACTGCAGTGTCTCCTGTGGATCCCAGCCACGGGGTGCTGAGCATCAGGGTCAGGCTGTCCTGGGAGCTGGTTCATGTCCAGATGGCCTGGGGGCTGCTGAGCCATGTGGCCCTGTCCTGGCCAAGCAGAGGTTGGCAGTGATGGGGAGTGAGGCTCGCTCCATTGTGATGAGCATGGATGAAGGACAGTTGGGGTGTCCCAGGAGCGGGGGTGCCCCAGTGCTTGGCTGCCTCTGCTCCCACCCTTGCAGCAAAACCCTTAGGAGCAGCAGTGAGTTTTAGGCTTCTAGTCATATCTGTGAGCTAATAACCAATGCTATTACCTGGTGACTGTTGGAAGTCAGTGGCTTTCAAGCCAACAGCTGATCTAGTCTCTGCAGTTTTTCATTGGCTCCTGATTAAAGAGGACTTTTCTGTAAAGGGCACCCTCTGTGGCTGCAAAGAAAAGGTGTAGTGATACCCATGGGAATAAAGGTAAGAAATAGGGTGAAGGCTATTGCCTTCAAATGCAAACCCTCTGGAGACGTGTGGGGTGGGACTGCAGTGGTGTAAGATGGGCGGAAGGTGATTGAGGGTGTTTGTTCATCCCCTTGCCTGAAGCCAGACCTGGGGCAAAGCCCTTCCCAGGCACCGGCCTGGAAGAGAGGAGCCCAGGCCAGGTATGGTGAGACATGGGAAAATCTCAGCATAAAAGGGTTATTTCTTTGCCTTCGATGAGATTTTTATTCTTGTTAGGAAAATTCTTCCTATTAGGTCTTAACTTCCATGTTGTGCTCTATTCAAGTGTGTTTAAACATTAGGCGATTTATTTCTGTATTTTCATTTGTCCTCCAAGGGAATGACAGAGTTTTTAATGTAGAAAATCCTTGGAGATCTTCAAATTAGAAAGGCTCTACTGAAGTAGAAAGCCCTTCTTTTTAAACATAAAATGATTTGTTTGCGACTATAATTGATGATATGCTTATGAATCCCTTGAGTTAAATTAAGTGAATCAGGTAAACAGAGTGCTTTGTCTTGCTCATGTGCCTTCTTGCAAAACCAAGAATAAAACAAGTCATTCATTTGAATTAATTTTACCAAAAAGAAATACATTTATTGGAATGGCAATATTTAAATTATTTTGTGCATCATCCTGGGATCACTTTAAATTTAATTCTTGTGTGAAATTTGCTTTTCGGTCATAATCTGTGCTGGTGGAAATGGAATCATGACTCCAATGAGTGAAATGTTATCAGAGTGGTCCTGCTAAGTGGAGAATGTGGCCTTGAATTGAGTTGTTATGATACCAAGCAACGTCTAATGCAATCGTAACAGAGTATTTTTAGGCAAAAGCAGTCATACCACAGAAGCAAGCTGGCTTAGGTAATATTTAAGACTTGAAGTCCAGCACTGAGCAAGACACCACTTTCCAATTTCTCTTGCTGCAGTCTGCCTGCCCTCTGCCAACCACTGGTGTGTGATTAATTGACTGACACGAAGTCTGTTATTTACATTGCAGATATATTGTAAGTAGACTCCAGGTGAAGCTCACAGCATGCTGCATATTTACCACCATATGTTCAGGAGGTTGTGAACAGAAAAAAAGTAAGTCTAAAGCCAGAGGAGGCATTAGAGGACACAATAGAAAAGCTAATTATAAAAGCCTTCAAAAGCAGTCCCTGCTTCACCGTTTGATGTCCCGATATGTAATTACAGAGAACTAGGAAATAAGGGAAGATAATAAAAGGAAGGTAATAAAGGGAAGATATAAAAAACAGGTCATGATAGTTTGCGAGAGATGAGGAAAACAGAGCTCCCTACCCATCCCTTCTTTAGTTGTTGGAAATGAGGGAGGGCTGTGAAAGGGGGGTAGAGGTGGCAGCTGTCCTAGATGGTATAGACCAGGGAGGTGTGAGCTCAGGGGGAATGGACAAACTTTATCAGTGCCTTTTTTTTCTGGTGCAAATCGGCGTTTCACCCTCCTGAGGGGGCTTTGCACCAGGTGGGATGGCCAGAAAGGGAGCACTGAAGCTGGCAGCTGTATCGTCCCTGTTGGCAAGCAGTAATTTGTTCCCTTTAAGCAAGGACAGCATGGGATGAAATCACCCCACAGGACGCCACCGTTATTTTAAAACCTATTACGGGCTGCCTGTGCAAGTAGAAAATCTCACTCTGCATCCATTACTCTAGCCCATACCAATGTATATATTTTCCTTGCTGTTTATATAACTTCTGAGTTAGGCTTCCTCTGTGAGGATCACAGTGCGTCTCCTGTTGTTTCATAGGGTGGCTGGTAAGAATAGAGAGGGTTATTAATTTTCGATAAAATAAAAGAAAAATATGCATCTAAATCTTAGCTTCAAATCTACATGAATATTAATTCAGTATTTCTTAGAAAAATAAAGGCACCCTGAGATTCTGTTAGCTATACATGCAGTAGGGAGGGGGAAGGCGTCAGGATGCTCTTGGGCAAATGAAGCAGCTTCTGGCTGGCTGTCGCAGGAAGGTGCAGGCAATGCAGGGGGCTAGAAATGACAGCTCTAATTTTGCTCCAGGGCTGGAGGGAGCGTGTCTTCACTCGCACCTCAAAGGGCCTTCCCCAACACACAGCTCAATTATTTGGACATTAAGCTGATTAGAGGATTTGAAACCAATCATCCAAAAATGGTTGATGCCAGCCCCCAACTGACACATCAGCTTATTCTCAATGAGTGCAAAGACAAGATACGTTTCAAATTACAATTTTGTCTGTGTTTAAAAACGTCTTCAGAAGGTGTTCTGTAGCAAACGGGGTGAGCAGTCAGCAAGCATCTCTTTGATACACCTTTTTATTTGTTCTAGCTGCTGCTGGAGGCTCATGTGGTGCCGGGTGGTGCTTGTGTGCTGTGTCTGCTCACATGCCATCCCAGCAGGCAGCTGGGCTCGAGGGGCTCAGGGCTCCCCCAGGCTCCCTCTTCTTGGGAGGCAAGAGAGGTGTTCACTCACAGAGAAAGCAGAAAAAGAGAATTATGTTGGTTCAGTGAGAGGACATGTTGGAAAAGGTGCCAAGAACATTGGACACTCGGAATATCTACTTGTATGTTCTTCGCTTTCCTTTAAAGAAACCCTCAAAATTCCCAAGTTAAAAAAAATCCCAAATTCCCTCTTCAAAACTTAATTCTTCACAAAATTTCAGTTTCTTAGCAAATTTCCAGCCTAACTTTGGAACGATGATTTACACAAGTAATGGTGTGGGTTTTACTGGAGCAACAGGAGTCACTAAGGTTTTCGTGTGAATAGAAATCCATAGAACCTCAACTACAAAAATTCCAGTAATTTTGCTGTGATTTGGTACGAGATGATTACACAAGCATTCACTGTCCATAGTCCATGGACAATTTAATGTTTAAGGCATAAAAGTACATTTCCTTACATTTATAGTTATATTCTGAATGGCAAATTTGCAGCGATAAAGTCTTGGTTTAAATGTATCCACTATTGCCGAAATTAATATATGTGTTATTATATTTATTAAATAAAATATGTAGAGAAAGCACACAAAATGGCAAAGGAGACAGAGGCGAGCCATGAGCAGAAGGGCTTAAGCTGGCTGCCCTGCCCCCCTCAGCCCAGCCATGGAGGTGGCTGGGTTGGAGACAAGGGAAGCTCCTTCGCTTAGTGCTTGTGTAGTGCTGAGTCCTTACACGCGTAGTTATCCATTTCTGCTGTAGCCTTGCATAAAAGCTGGGATGCAGCTTCCTGCTGGGGTTGCTCTCAGGTTCCAAGACACCAGTCTTGAAGTGCGCAGTGATGTGCACTGCCTCAGGTTTTAAACGCCCTGTGTGTGTGCTGATGACGTGTTTAAAGGTTTCCAGCACACCTGCAAGTGCAGGTGAAGTTAGTGAGAATCCTGGTGCTTAAAATCTTTGCAAAACTCAACTTTTATGTATTCCTAGATTGAGGGACAAATAGTTAGTGCTGTGAAGTTAGTAAACAGTTTACGAAATGTAGTGCCTGATTTCTCTGCCTTTGCACACAGCGTGCACTGAGAAAATGTTTGTAACGGACCTCTGCTCTTCATGTGTAACAGAACTTCCAGCTGCAGTTGTATTTTGGTCTGACAATGATTATTGTGTGCACCCTGAACTCAGCTTCCATCAGACGTAGTGTCTTCTGTAAAGACAGTAACTGTCTGTTGACTTCAGCAAAATTTTCCGATGTCTCAGTCTGCGGAGTCTATTTTATAATGCCAAGATTAGCACAGAAAAAGGTGCAGTATGTTTAATTTCAGGTGTCTTAGAAACATTACAAAGTCAAATAGAAGAAAATGACAAATAGCTGAAGTCTGTAGAGAATTAGTTACAAATACGAAATGAACATGGTGCACGATATACCACCAGTTAAAGACTGAAGAAATTAAGCCAAACCCATGGACACTGTGACAAACTCAACATAGCAAGACATGCTGTATATTATATATTCATAATAATGTTATCTCATGATGTAGGTCTCCATGCTTTTCTTCCAGCTGCATTGCAATCTACAAGGCACCTACTAATCTGCCTGGTAGGATGGAGGTTTTATATGGATTTAATGTGACCTAGGACTTAGTGAACAAGGAAACAACAACGAATTTCAAGCTGTAAAAAAGGGGCACAATTCTTCTGCTATTGTGCTGGGGGCTTCCTCTTCCTTGGATTATGGATTGAGAGAAAAGGATTTAATTCACGCAGAGGATATCTAGGTGATCCTGGCATTCTGCTGGTGGGTGAAGTACCAACAATGTCTGATACAACAGGAGCTGTAAATTTGGGACTTCTCAGGGAGTTTTGATTTCTTTATGTCCACATATGGGGAGGAATCTTTTGTTTACAGGAAAAAAGCTTTTTTATTTTGAGGTTTTTTTTCCAGAAAGCTCCCCTGCTGCTTCCCCCAGTTCTCCCATCCGGGAGAGGAAAAAAGCAGATTAATACTATGTGAATTTCTCATAGAATTTCCTTAAATGACACTGTCCTACAACAGGACAGAAGTCAGAAGATGACTTACTTTTACATCAAAATGAAACGCCTGGTCTAGAAAAGCTTGAGTGTACAGCTGAGACTTGCATAGGCTTAGCCTGTTCCAGGACCCCTTTTGCAGCACAGGGTGCACTCCCACACCTTCTGTTTCTTCTATTTCCATCCCAGTCTTCTCGATAATGCAGTGATTTTTTCTATTACACATCCTAATTTGATATTTTATCTTTTGGGAGAGAGGAATTTATTTGCAAGGCACAGCATAAACCTGTGATTTTTGCCCAGAAATTAGAATACAATTTTAATTGTGTATAACAAAACAAAATGACAACAAAAAAAAGTTTTATCTGCTTGTAATGACCATAGTACTGGGATTTTTAAAGGCTAGTTCATGTTTACCTGGATAGTTTCATGTATGATAGTCATGACCGTTTAGGACAGTGAGTTCTGATGTGTTTATGACAAGAATCTAGAAATTGAAGCAAAGGGTTGTCTATTAGCAACAGAAAGAAAAATTGGAAACAACCCCACAAACAGCAGTTTCCCCCTTCTCCCAGCAGTTCACTGTGGGCAACTTATGAGCTTGGTTCCCTGCGGCTTTATGTCTCGAGCTGGGATTAGTCCTCCTCCGACGAGATGCAAGCTGTGAATATGATTTTTGCAGCAGCTGGAGCAGATAATGTCTTGTGCCATGAGGGTTCTCTAGTGTCTACTAATATGACTGCAACAACCTTGCCCTCCCCGGATAATGAAGGAAACCTCTCTCATGTCACTGATTTTTCAGAAGATTTACAGAAGCATGGTAGTTGTCAGATGTTTACCTTTTTATTGTGTTTAGCAGAAATTGGCTAGTGGAATCAATAGTTAGTGAGAGAAGGGTTGGGGAAACACACTTGTGGCTCTGTTACGCTGTTTTCTGTATGAACATAACCAAATGTTCCCTGTTTGACTGCCTTCTCTGAAATGAGAGGAAGCAGAGTAGGAGTGGAAAAGGAATCATGTTTGGATTTAAAAGGAAGCTTCAAGAGTAGGCAAATAAAATAGCAGGTTTCAAATGTGAATGTGTTCTGATGGGACATACAGAAAGCTAAGGCGGGACAAGGAAAGAGGAAGAAAAACATGATCTACAAATTACCTTGAAGCCAATAAATACATAAAGAAAGTCATTAAAGACCTTAATGAAAAACTGTGTCCTGAAAGTGTAACATTTTTACAGTTTTACTTGTGCATCTCACAGGAGGATACTGACATCATTTGTCTATATTGCTAAAAATTCAGTCGTCTGGTGAGGTTAAGTGAAAGAACATGGTCACTCTATCAAAATTGTCATGCAAATTTGACTGCTTAGATAGAAAATCTGCCCTCCTTGTCCTTTACCATGATGACTTATGTTAATGAAAAACCTAATAATATTTTACTCAGCTGTCAAGTGGCCCTGGGCAGGTGGCTGAGTAGTTTTACAGGCCCAGGTGAAGAATATTGAAGAGGAACAGCTTTTTCAAATAAGAAGCAAGTCTAGGATCATCAGGGGGGTGGGGAGGGAAGAGAGAGAGGGAGAGACTGAGGGAGAGACTGAGGGAGAGAGGGAGAGACTGAGGGAGAGAGGGAGAGACTGAGGGAGAGGGAAAACTTGATGCAGGTATTTAAATGCGTTCTCTGAGGTGTCTGTGGTGTGTTGGATGTATTCAGTAATGAAAATGTGGTTATAATTAGTGTCCTTCATAGAATACTGACTGAGCTACCTGGTATTTTAAAATTTATTGAGGCCATTTTTAGGACACTTTTTCACATTTTGGAAAACCTTTTTCTGAGCACTTGTACCAGAGTGCAAGCAATTCCACTTGAAATATTGTTTCAAGTAATATTTGAAATATTGTTTCAGTATAAAGCTTTCAAAGCACATTTTAGTTTTAGCATTAACTTGCCTGTTTTTTAAAGGCATTTCAGCCTGAGATGTAGCTAAACTGGTAAACCAGTTAACTGTGGGTGGTTACGTTTGCTAATCAGATGGATAATTATTATACTTCGGTAAAAGAAAGACAGCTGCAGTTGCTATAGAAGATTGTTGGGAGTTTTTTAGCATAACAATGAACAGCAACACCTGCCTTTCCAATATGCCCTACAATTATGGTACTGGTATTATTTCCTTGACCCCCCATAGCACAGAAGGATCCACACAGCGCTCTAGCTAGAACACAGTTCCATTTCAAAAGCCTCTCTGAGTTTGCTTATAACTTTCCAACAACCTTACCTTTTTGATCACTGTTCACTTTTGTTAAAATGGTGCACAGATGTTTAGCAGACTTATGTACGGCTGTTTTATAATTACTGGTTGATTTGAAAAGGATTTTCACTTGCCAAAAGAAAACTAGGATTCAAATCAGTATCATAAACTTGTGTGGTTTTCACCTCAGTTCTGCACGTGTGTAACTCGTAGGTTGCCTGTTGGGGTCTAGAGGTTTCCTTCTTTTTGTGATTAGATCTGTGATAAGTTTGAAGGAATTTGGTTTGCAAGCAAGACACTTAGTTATGTGTAAATAACTAGAATGGCATAGGTATGTCTTTGTGGTGCTATGTATGTAGTATTTATTTCCATATTTGATTTATGTACATGCACATCAGTCACTTCCCCTTCTCCTTTAATTTATTGTCTGCAGATCTCTGCCTTAGGATACCCTCTAGGTACAGCAATCTGGCCAAGAAAGGCTGCTTGCATCACCCCTCACACACGGCAAGCTGTGCTTTCCTTGCTGTTTAGATCTACGTTCACTGGCTGTTTACATTCTTCGGGTCAGTTTGGGGAAAGCACTCTGAACCTGCTGTAATATGTAGTCATGGGTTTTTTTTTCCTACATCTGCTCTTTCACCTTTACAACCACAGTTCCCATCTTTACTATCTGTAGTTTTTCAGCAATCGTTTTCAAAGGGATGGACTGCTGTCTCAAATGTAGCAGGACAAGGAGTAATGGCTTTGAACCGAAAGAGGCTAGATTTAAATTAGATATAAGGAACAGATTCTTTGCTATGAGGGGGGTGAGGCACTGGAACAGGTTGCCTGGAGAAGTGGATGCCCTTTGCCTGGAAGGCCAGGTTGAATGGGTCTTCGAGCAACCTAGTCTTGTGGGAGGTGGTTTTGCCAATGGCAGGATGGTTCGAACTGGGTGATCTTTAGCGTCCCTTCCAACCCAAACTATTCTATGATTCAAAATCCAGGATATTTACCCGTGCTAGAAGGTAAGAAATGTTTCAAATATCTTCATTTACCTCGGTGCGCTTCCTAGGAAGCTGATGCTCTGTTCTTCTCCTTCCCTACAGCTTATCAATGTGGTGTGATCTGCTGCAATATAGTTTCTTATTTATGATTGTTGGTTTGGAGAGTGAATCCTGATGCTCACAAAGAACTGCCTGCTTAAATATAAACCCACTGGGCTAGGACAAGTGCATGAGAGGGTCTGAGACCCTCGTTTGTCCTTACAGCTTTCCCACACTAGCGTTTCCTTTACAACCACAGTTTCCATCTTTTTTCTCTGTAGCATTTCAGTAACAGTTTGCAAATGGATGGACTGCTATATTAAATGCACTGAAAGTTTAACAGCTAAAATTCCTCTGAGATCCTGGGCCACTGAAGAGGGTTTAGCTGCTTTTTGTCCTTTCTTGCTTCTTTTGTGTCTCTGCCTAGGGAGCCACAAGACCACTGCTCACAACAGCCAATTGCTTAGGGATCGTGAGGAGCTACATCTCAAGGCACTTAATTTTTAATATGTTTGGCTTTCGTGGTCTTACAAGGTTTTGGTGTTTTTTCGCCACCCTTAAATCTGAACAAGGTTTTAGATTGTGTGCTTTCTTGACAGTCTGAATTATTTTCTCAAATTCCTGTCAGTTCCAGTAAAATCCTATTTTCCCACATTTCAAGTTATCTCCTCAGCACTGTCAGCAACATACACAGCCGATTAGGGCTTCACTTTCCAGCTTTTTTCTTATGTCTATTGAAACAATACTGGTGTCCAAGCCAGTATCAACTGTTCTTTCATTTGTAGTCTGTACTACATACTGGAAAATTTCCTTTCTCTGACATTGAGCTTCAAGTCCAAGTTCACCTGTGCAAATACAAGTGCCATTCCACAATAATTTTGGGTTTTACTCCATATTTATCCTTTGATATACCAAGAACAGAAGTTTCATCAGGCCCTCTGTTTTGCAAAATCACTGTGTCTGACCAACCCTGATCAGACAGTTGTGCATAGAGGCTTTGGTTGGTTGAGAACAATGGATAAGAGTGTGGGTTAGCAGGAGCACTGAACAGGACACAGGAGGGAAGCAGAGCTTCTCTGTTTCGTCTGCCTCTGTGTGAGCATTTGTGGCAGGTTTGGTTACTAGAAGGGAATGACGTTAAAGGATAATGCTTATTTTTCCTCAAAAATAAATGTAGAAAAAAGGTTTGAGATGTCTTCCTGATTTTGGTTTGGGTTTGGTTTTTTGTCTGAACTTTCGTTGTTGTTGTTTTGTTTTTGTTGTTTTTTGAGGAGGTTTTGTTGAGTTTGCTTGTAAGAATAGCTGGTATGGGGACAGGCTGTGTCTTGGCTAACGACTTACACATACTGATTTTTACATGCTGTATCTTCAGTGATACAGTATTCCTGATAGCTATGGTTCTCTTTGAGTTTACCAGTAGAATTAGACTTACAGCATGGTAATTTCAATTTTGTGGTCTAATGCAAATGCAGACAAAACCATGTGGAATGATAGCTATGTATTGAATTTATGCTGACTGACAAGGGCAAAGAGGAGTTCAGGTGTTGCAGAATCTGAATTCCAAATTCTCATTCTAAGCAATCTGAAGATGAGCACCAGTTCATAGCACAGGCTTTGCACTCTTTGTTGGCCTCTCACAATTTCCACTAAACTTCCACAGTTTTGTTGTGTTGTGGTTTTATCTAGGAATTTTCCAATTAATTTTCACTTTATTTGGAAGTAATAAAGCAGGAAATCTCAGAAATACTTTTATAATTAAAACAAGCATTGTAATAAAGGAATCGGCATTATATATGACTCCCCATCATCTAAAAATGTCTTTCTGTCTTCATTTTCAACTTTAATATGTTTTTAAACACTATATCTTAACACTAGTGATAAATTACTATAACAGTTCTTACATATTGCATTTAAAATTACCATTACTGGCAGCAGTGAAGACAAATTTCGGTGTTTGCTTTTTACAGTGAGGGAATTTGTGGACAAATAAATATATCTATATATATATATATATTTGCTTACCACAGCTGGTGTTTTGGAGAAGATTTACTATACTAACATACTAACACTAATACACTAGAATATCTAAAATGCCTTTAGCATGCCATTTACACTCATCTGAGAGATTTCATGGAAGTATGATATTAGTAAGCCTTCATGAGTAATCCATCATGCCCAGGAGGCTTAATCAGATTGCACATGTGTTTACCCCTGGCTTAATAATTATTTTCATTATTTCTGTCCTGTTTCATCTGTGGTGAAAATGTTGAGAATTTCAGTCGTAGTTCAATACATGGTAATCATGGTTCTCCACAAAACCTACAGCCGCAATTCAGATGTTGCGTGTAGTAAAATCTCCTGCTTTTCCTTTTGAAGAACTGTACGAAAGTTTAATATTTCTGCGGGACTGTTGAGGTAGCAGCATTAAATATTAAAACTTCTAAATGTGCAGAACAGATTAATTCAGAATATATCAGAGCTGCTCATAAATGTTTAATATCTATATTTTGCCTGATTGGATATAATTTAAGCTATGTGGTTCTTCCAGTACTGTAGGACCAGGTACTCATCTTTTATTTCAAGGAATGGTTTAAACATCATTCCTTTTATTATAGGTTAATATTAATGCCTGGACTTTCTGCTGTTATTGTTCATTCTTTCATAAAACCTACTTCAGAATTAATCACCTAAAGTCTGACTGAGCACAGCTATTGAAGTTCTTTTTAAGTGTCTCTTTCACAAAAATAATGTTCGGTTAAAATTTGCACAAATTCAGTCTGACAGCTAAAATTTTGTCTTTGCAGCACTTACAAATTTTGTTAGAGATGCAGAAATATTTTGGGGGAGGATTGGGACTAAGTGAGGCTGAGGTTAAACTTGGATCAGCTTGGATCTGTGTTATTTCACAATTGACGATTTACACTTAACCTCTCTGGGGAGGTGGGATAGGCGTGGCAGGCATGTTGGCATATGGCTCCTGAACCCCAAATGGGTTAAAAAGCATGCTGTAGTGGTGAGCAAGCCAAATGTATGACGGTGGAGAAAGTTTCTTTTTTAAGCCATTGAAAAAGTTAAAAACTTTCTAAGAAGATGCTCTTCATTATGTCTGGATATGCCTATGGGTTTTGGTGGATTAGAAAACCTACCCTCCCGTGTTTCACAACATTCACATGAGATCTCCAAAGACAGTTTTACCACATTCAGAGACCTGGGAAATGCCCTTTAAGTGCAATGCTGCCAGCTGGTGGGGCTGGAAGGGGCATCAGTCAGGCTGGGTTTAGCTTTATAATACTGTAAATTGTTTACTGTTGAAGTTTCTGTTGAAGCGTCTGCTTTGCTGGGTCGTTCTTTGGCAGGACAAATGACAGCGGGGGTCAGCAGGGAGACACGGAGAAGACACTCCCCCTCACTGGTCCTAGGCTTAGAGGTCCTTGTCCTTCTTGGTTTGCAAGGGCCCGGAGTTGTTATCTGCTTCCCACTGCTTCGTCCTGTGTTCTGTGTTGTCTCTTCCGTGGTGCAGCTCGGACAGCCCTGTGTGTTACCTGTGCTGTGTGAACGGTGAAGATCGATATGGAAGGCTACAGATCTATGCAAAACATAGCTCTGACCTGACCTGGTCTGACCCCCAAATGCCCGTATCCTGCATCTTCCAGTTTACTACATAGTGATGCTAAAACTCACAGCAAACAAATCAGCAGATCCTCCAACAGGCAAACTGCTGACCACACACTTTTCTTCCGCCAAAAGCTGCTTTCTGCATCAGTGCTCGGCCTGGAAAAGTCTGCTCTGCTGGTGGGTGGGGTTTGTTTGGTGGGGTTTGTTTGGTGGGGTTTCGGTAGTGGGAGGAAGAGGCTGCTGGCTTGTGTTTGGCGCAGTTTTGGTAGTGCGGAAGGCGGCTGCTGGCGTGGCCTCTGTCAGAAGCTCCAATTTGACCTTGCCTCTGGCCAAGGCTGAGCCAGTCAGCTTCTCTGTGATACACTGACTTAAGAGGAGAAACTGGTTTGTCGAAAGCCTTTGTTTTGGGAGCCCTCTTTTGAGAGGAGGAATGTGGGACAGAGGGAGAGAGAAGCGAATGGGGGAGAGAGGGAGAGAGAAGCGGGCATTCCCCCAGGTCAGGGAGGACGGGGTCGGGAGACGTTCTAGAGCAGCCATTTCCTTTGGCCCATGGCGAGAGGGCAGGCTGAGCCCTCGCAGTCCTCAGAGATCACCGGTGGAGAGAAGGTCTGTCTGAAGCCCGTGGAGAGGCCCAAGCTGGAGCAGGAGGTGACTCTCGAAGCAGGCCGTGACTCCGAGGCAGATCCACGCTGGAGCGGATGGGGGGGCCCCC
>NW_010420513.1:0-213 GCF_000710305.1 Buceros rhinoceros silvestris | reverse complement strand
AGAAGCAGCTTGGGGAGAAGTGGGACTGACTGCTCTGCTCCCCCTGCACCGCCTGAAGGGAGGAGGTAGCAAAGCTGGGCCCAGGAGGAAGGGAGGAGCGGGGGGAAGGTGAATTTAAGATCCTGTTGTTTTTCTTACTCTCCTACTCTGATTGGATAGGTGATTTGACAGTGATTTTGTTGTTTGAATGAAATTGATTTTGTTTCCCCAAGT